>NW_003546393.1:47297-55731 GCF_000090795.2 Amphimedon queenslandica | reverse complement strand
CACCAATCCTTATAATTGCAATGTGTGAAACCACAAGGGGTGTGATATATGAGATATATGTACTAGTGCGTGCCTTTCTGTACTTTGTGTGTATTCTACTGCCTATGTGATATTTTCTATAATGCTACAGTAATGACCGGAAGTGACCTATAGCGTTTATATTGCACTGCTGTTTGCTTTGATCTTGACCACAACTATTAAATAAGTGAAGTATATAAACTGGACAACGATCACCAATCTTGGAATTTGCAACTACAGTGACAACTTTATAATCCAACCTCACTTGCTTAAGACCTCCTTGCTCATTTTTTGAACTGTTCTAAGTGTAGATATATCTATCAGGATTCCCCTTTCTTTGAAGCTAAGACAATGACAAATTACAATGTTCCTGGCCTCCTCTGAGACAAAAACTTTTGGTACCGATGAAGAAAGCAGCACGAAGTAGCTCTGTAGGTGTTACCACGTTCAGAGAACCAGAAGTCCACACCTTTTTTTCATCCTCCAGGGATATCCCTTTTGTTGGGCTGTAGTCTGATCCAACGCGACCAGTCCTGAGTATTTTGAACAAATTATCCAGTGTCGTTTGGAACTTGTTTAAGACTGAATCATCTTTTTTCAACAAGTTGGTATACTCTAGAATTTGTACCCTCATTTCACATAAAATGCCACTCTACGAAGAATATACTGTCTTTGGAGGATCAATTCGCCAATCTTATTTCTCGTTTCAGTGATATACACGCATAGCCATTCGTTCAGCAGCTCTTTTAAACAAGTAGGCAACATCTCTTCAGCAAAAATTTTGTCAGGGTGTTTATGATTGTACTCCTCATGCCAGTCGCTTAGGTTTCTAAAGCCCATCGGCTACTGGTAGCAGAGTTTTTTGGCATCGTGTATGAAGACATTGAATGAAGCTGTTCCTCTGATGTTTCCCCAAAACGTATGCAGGTCCTCCTTTTTTCAACGACAATGACAACCTTTTCTTTGGAATAGGAGCGCCATTTGGATTAACTCTTTCTGCCATCCTGCTTATCTCTCCATTGAGTCCGTTCTCTCTACAGTATGATCGTCTTCTTGCCTGTGTCAACCACGTTTTCAATTCATAGAGCTGTTGCACGGAAGTAATCAACGGGAGGGTGTTGCTGAAATCGAGCTAAATTGTCCGCCATGTTGGGTGGCAAGAAGGCCAAGAATGACTGGGGGAATGGAGAAAAAAATTTAAATAAATTCTGCAGTTGATATTCCAGGCTAATGCAAGGTAGGAGATGAAGATATTGAGTAAAGAAGTCTCTATAATATTCTGCAGTGAAGCATATCTCTTTGATGAAAAATCGCAGTTTCTTTCCATTCATCCATTCGTTGTGTGTACATTCTTGCCACTCAAGATGACCGACAGGAAGCTCCGCCTACCCCGTTGATTACATCAGTGCAACAGCTCTATTGCGCATGTGCCGTAGAAAAGTTTGCCACGAGTAGAAAAAAAATCCGCTATAACACCCTGGTTTCGGGATGTCACATTTATAATCACCTCGCCTTCGGGCCTGCAGCCCCTTGGCTCCTTGATTATAAATGTGATATATCCCTCACCTGGGTGTTATAACAGACACATACATATATAGATATATATATATATATATGTAACTATAGTTATCAGATTAATAAAGTATGAGAGAACACAATAAAATAATAATGTTAATCATTATCATAATAATAATAATAATAATAATAATAATAACAACAATAACAAGAATAATATTAAGTACTTCATAGCAAAAAATACAATAAACACCTAAAGGGAGGTAAGTGGGAAAATGTCCTCGGGGGATACTGGGGAAAAGTATCAAAAATCATAAGTGTATATTCCTGCTGCACTGCAATTGCAATTCTCTCCAGAGAGTAGTTGGTTGCCTGTTCCTCCTGAATAGAGTCAAATCCTATGGCCCAAGTCATGGAGAAAAGACTTAGTCAGTGCCCAAAGCTGCTAATATCTCCACAGCAAACAGGTGTTGTGAATTAAAGGCAGAGTGTTTTGAGCCCTTGTTGTCTCTGCATGCCTAGCTACTCCCCCAGCTTGACTCACTGCTACTGAGCGCTAATACAGAGCCAAAGAGTCAGGATAGTAGCATCCCAGACCAGTGGCTTCTTGTTATGCCAAGAAATCAATGACAAGCCATCCGGTCTCTTACCATCTGATAAGAGACCTGAAGGTTCAAATACTAGTGAAATACCTGCTGAAGGGACAGCACGACGAACAACTTCATTCACAATTGAGTGTCTGTGGAACCTCATGCTACCTTTCTTGCAGACCAAACTGTGGGACCCAAAGGACATACTGAAGCACCACAGTTCTGATATAGATGGGAAACCCCTGTAATGAGACCTATGCATAGAGTAACTGCGATTCTAATAACCGAGTTGTCCAGTCTAAGGCCTAGGGAGGAATTGGGCAGGGCATGGAGCCAAGCTCCTGACTCTGGAGAAAAAATTGCTAAGGTACGAGCATGAGTGAAAGCAGAGTCAATCAAACTGTCCTGTGTAGCTAGCACTTGAGGGTTATCACATTCCTTTTGAATAGAAGCCTTGTCAGCAGCTGGTGGGGAGAGAGATGGAAATGTAGCTAACTACTTAGACTGAGCCTTGTTTACGAATGGAAGTGCTGGAGAGAGTTGAGTACAGGCAAGGATGAGATTAACAAGACAACAGGAAGCAGTAGCAGAGGAAAAATAACAGGACGGTGTGTGCTGCACTGCTGACCAGAACCCCTACCCACCTACATGAATGGAAATTGAAGCCTGGGACCATGAAGGGCTGTCTACATCAATAGGGACATTTAACAGAGAACGTAGCAAACCACACAATACTGAGTCATACTCACCTAAAATGGGACACACAAAAGCTGGAGAAGAACGGAGTAGAAACATAAGATGGGGAATAGGAAAATAAAAACAGAGCACGAGTAATGTGTCATAAAGTGAAAGTGTCGTAGATAGTCACCCATAGCCTCAAGAGTGTGGAACTTAGCAACAATAGCTGAGGACACAGAATCACTTTCCTCAATGGGAGAACACAATAAGAAGGCAGCATTGGGGGCAACAGAAAAAGCACCCTATATATGCATACATATAGACATGTTAGATATAATGCAAGCATAATAACTTCTTTGTTAATTCCTATAACCAGCGTACGCATTAGCTGTTGGAATAGTGTTCCGTCTTGTTTAAGGCACAACATAGTAAAAGTAATCTTATTCTTCTCCCTAGCCATCCATGACATGAAGCAGTAACTTGATGGTATGCAGCAAACCTATATTTCCTTTTGTCATTTTAATAATCAAGCAATAATAGTTGTAATGATAACATACTCATTTCTTGTGTGCCTTTCTTAGTCACTGCCATAATAAAGCCAAAAGTTATTCTAGCCAGCTCGAAGTACCCATATAATAGGATACATGTCTGGGAATTTTACGTGTTCTGTAATACATAATAATAATTTTTCATCTATTTTAAGATTCAATTGATCTATTTCATGATGACAAATGCTTTCTTTAACAGTAGGCAATGCACAGCAGTTTACACATAATCACCTGTATTATGTAAGAATAAGAACAGCAATTATAATTCATACCAGTTTGTATTATTCAACATAATCTCAATCTCATCATCTGGACTCTCTTCTGAATCAACTTCACTGCCTTCATGTTCATACTGGTATGGTAGTATAGTACTGCTTAAATCATCATTTTTGTTATTTAATGCTACTTGTGAGAGAGAATCTGTACTGTTGTTACTTTCTACTATAGCAGTAGTACTATATTTGATTCCCATGACTCTTGGTCTACCATTAAGCTCCTTGATGTCTCTTTAACGTTATTAACTGTTACTGCTTAATTTTGAAATAAAACTTAATCTTGAAAAAAGATGGCTTTTCAAAAATTAAAATAATTGACAATTAGTTATTCAATTTATTTTCTCATTGGAAATTTCTCCAACAATGGCAGTCACAGTAGGCATGCACATAAAGAACCTGACTTTCTCTATTGTTGTATGCAGTAATACTAGAACGAGGAGATTCGATATTCATGTTAGTACTGTCAATAGCACCAATTCATCGTTGTATACCATAACGTACATAGAAGTTTTTTACCTAATCCTGCACTTCCTCTACAGTTCTAGGTGGTTTGATGTAATTTGGGCCAAGTCTGGTAGTTACCATAAATGTCACTCTTGTGGTCATTACTGAAACAGTTGATCTCACTAATCTAAAGGAATTTGATATCTTTGCAATGCCCTTCATCTGCTACATAGTACAATGTAAGTACAATTTGTCTTTCCACATCAGCACACTGTATCATGTTGGTGAGTTTCTTTTCCATGCATGGACAAATTGGATTGCGCTATTTCATTAAAACGTCCTTGTTAACTCAAGTACTACAACATCATTTACAAAATTATCCCCCAAAACTGTACCTTTACGCTAGAAGTTTTACCCTTTTCATTTTTGAAACCTATTGAACAGTGCACCAATGAGATTAAGCCACTTTCTTTTCAATTTATGATAATTTAATGTAGCAAGATCCATTGCTAAACAGCTCAGCTGGTATGACAGGAGACTCTATACAATAGTGCATCAACACAATGGTGCTGTCTGACTTCTGCTTGCCTCCATTTTGTTCATATGACCTTCTCAGAATTGTTAGCATTTTCATCACTTTCTTCTTTTAATTTTAAACAATGAACTACATACATTTGAAAACGACACATTTTGCAGATGGTTTTTAAATTTTGCCACAATGAAACCACAAAACAGCTGCAGAAGGATACCTTTCAAAACTTAGTGTTTTCTTTGTACACAAGGCCTAAGGCATTACAGTTGAATTTGCAATGTGCAACTGGTACAAATATCATCAGAATTCCACATATAGACAATCAGGACGACTCACTACATTCTGCTACATATTACAAAAAATATCTATTAATACAATCACCTCAACAAAAAATATTCTAAGTCTGTTCGATAAGAGAGGTTGTTTTACTTTCTAAATGGCCTTGCTTTGAAATTTTTGCATAGCATTGCTTCATTTATTGATAGTTATTTCTTTACTAATGATTCAATTAATCCCCAATAATTGCTTTATAATTAATAAATACACTTACCATATATCCTTAAATAGAGGCCACATTTGAATAATTGCCGGGGTAGCAATAAAATTCAACTGTTAATATGCAACATCAGCCCAGGAGTAACTCATTAGTCTAGTTGATAAGGCCTGAGTCAAAAGCATGAGGTTACATGTTCCAATCCTGCCTTGGGACAAAGTTTTCATTATTTTAAAAATATTTTTCAAGATCCAAACACCATTTTAGGAAGTAGGTGCCTGGGGTTATGTTTAAGGTAATATGGTACTAGTTAATGTTAATTGCATTTTTCTCACATGAGACTCAGTATCATGCAGAGGTCATTATTCATGACATCAATATTACAGGGGTTTCAAATACCTTGCTGAAAATAGTAAGTTCCATTAATCAAATAATTGACTACAGAATAGTTGCAATTAGCCATTATTTTCTGTTATTAATATATTAAGTACTTTCTGTTTAATGACAATAACAACCGTAATATTTACCTTTTAAAACAGGCAGTGCAAAGACCTGTGTATTTATTATTGCAGGCTCACATTTCATTGAAGGTGTAACTGAATCCATAGAGTGTGATAGAGGGTTTGTGCTTAGCATGACTTTCAACAAGCTTCATTTTTTCTTTGTTCCTTATAATTCTTTGAAACAATTTAGCGTATATGCTATTGCTGTATACATTTAAAGTAATGTTCAATGCAAAAACTTAAATGGTAACTCTACCCAAACAATGTTTTCCCAGAAATAAGTTGGTAATTTAAAAAAAATCATCGGAAAAATAGCTAAAATTATTAGAAAATACCATTTTCATACGAAATCTTGGGTCAAAAGTTGCAGTTTCTGGCCTTGCAGCCTTTTTATCAAAATCATTTCTAGTTGTGGGCGTTGTCACATGATGACGTACATGGGGAAACATTAGCAAGGTTCTGCATTAGAATATTCGCAACTTTAAGGCTGGATTTCTGAGCTATGCGTGCAAGAAAGCCGCTGAGAGGTATTTTTCTAGTATTAAGAGCTAAACAGAGCTAATATTTGTAATCAAAAATTAAATTTGTCAATTTTTATTGGTACAAATATATTGATTTTTTTATGTTTGTAGTGAGCTTTAGATTAGTCCTATATGGTCCACTTTATTAATAATGCTTTCTTGCACGCATAGCCTAGAAATCAAGACTTAAAGTTGCTAATATTTAAATGCAGAAACTTGCTGATGTTCCCCATCTGTCATCGCGTGACCACACCCACAACTGGAAGCAATTTTGACACAATGGCTGTATGGCAAAAAAATGCAACTTTTGACCAAAGATTTAGTATGGAAATGGTACTTTTTAATAATTTTAGCTATTTTTCCTATGACTTTTTCTTTATTACCATATTTCTTGGAAAAAATATTTTGGGTAGAGTTATGCTTTTAATCATTGATTTTTATATTGTGCCTCAGTTGCAGATTAGAGATAAAGAAATGCTGTTATCCCAGACTGTGTCCTGTGAATACAATCTTGTGCTGTTAGTTACCATTTGTAAGTTAGCTTTGCTCCTGCAATAACTGATATGATGATTGGCAAAAGTTGCACAAGAAGAGGTTTATAGCAATTTTACTGTAAATAAAACCTTGATTGGACTATTTATATCAAGAAAAAGTTTATCAAGAGTTTGAGATATTTTGTTTTCTTAGGATGATTATAAATTTCTTTTGTATCTACAAATCGCTAGTGGCTCATATACTTGAGACTTTAGTCCAACTGGTTGGAGTATAAAAGTTGCCACAGTATTGGTTAGTTACAAATGTACTTATTGCCAAAGTCTGGCTAACAATAATAATTTATCATTAAGAACTATTATTTAATATAAATGCATGTGACTTTGTAGTTCATTAATCCTGCTATAAACTGTGTTTTAACAGGTGTAGTCCCACCATTTCCGTAACTGTAGTAGGTCCTGATTCATTCACTACCCAGCACCTTTAGCTGTCAAACCTTTAAAATAAAAATTTAATACCCAAAATTTGTCGTGTTATATTTGAAATTGCTGGATAACTCTTGTAATTCACTTCCTGTGAGTATGTTGCAATTTCACAAATAATTTCTGACTTGCTTTAAGAAAAACCTGAACAAGGGTTTATCAACTTGCATCCGATTAATAGTGAATTGTAACAGTGAATTTTATGGCAAGTAATACATTGTAAACCACTAGTAAAATAATTCAATAGGAAAATGCTGTTTATTGATGTATGCACACAAGACCTAAATGATTTTTTGCATTGTAAAAGAAATTCATTGTGGAGAATGAAAAGGCTGTAGTACATTTGGTTGCTGTAAGCTAACCTGTAGCTCTATGTTTAAAGGATTTTCATTATGATATCCAGGAGACTCCTATGTATGTTGATACTATTAGTTTCCACGACAATAATTTAGGACAGTTGGTGAATTATGGTTTATTGCATATAAAATAAAATATGATCATCTGTATAACAAGCTAGTTTTGTCACTTATGCATGTTTGTGACTGATTTAATTTAGTTACTCAAATAACATTGTAAAATTTAACCACACAATGAGTTAGTTCCAATAATTTTTATTCGTTATTATGCTTTGAAAATTAATCTTATTCAGTTAGATTCAAGCAATTAGTAGTCTTATTAAGTACAAACACAATGGCGGCCACGACTTTTGCTGCTTTGCTATATTGGAAATACAAACTCCTATGATAAAAAAAATTTATAGAGGACCTGTTTTGACGAGGGGACTCAATTGGTACCACTAGCTTCGCTAAACCTTGTCTCAAAGGACAGCTAAATATCATGTAATAGGCATGTTGTGTGTAAATGTACATTGACCTCACGTGATCGAGGTCTATAAATAAGCATAGAGTCTTGGGACATAGAGATGCATTCATTCATTTTCCAAGCATTCGTTCGTTCGTTGGTTTTATTCGTTCTTCCGTCTATCTTCATTCTAGCACTCTGTACCACTGTTACAGACTATCGATTATATTCACAAAGAAACAATAATTATCTTGTATCATAGTTGTTTATGATTTCTGTAACATTAGAGCTGATTTCTATACTACTTATTTTCTCTCAATCCCCTCTCTCTTTCCTCTCTAGACTTTTATTGCTCACACACTGCGCTCTTAGTGCATACACATATCAGTATAGTGTTTCAATTGATCACTTGTCTTTGAATACAAATCAACCTTTTACATTGGTGACCCGGACTAGCAACTGGTCATCATGTCTAATGGTGAAGAGGACAGACCAATCGAACTGACTCCTGCAGCAGCCATTCCAACAGTATCTTACGTATC
>NW_003546393.1:37089-44524 GCF_000090795.2 Amphimedon queenslandica | reverse complement strand
TCATCCCCAATATCTGATCCCACATCTTACACTGCTAAATTGTGCTCAGATATGCAAGCAGTCAAAGCTGTGCCCTCATTCTCATTATTCTTACCTCCCACACTCTCTCTCTACTAGCTCTCATGTTCTTGTCAGACATGATGCTCTCAGGACTACATTGCAACAGCCATATGATGGACCTCATAGGGTCATTAAGCTGGGCAACAAATATTTCACACTACTTATTAATGAAAAACATGTCAACACTTCAATAGACAGGCTCAAACCAGCCTTTCTGGACACTGATCTCAATACTAATACTCAGTGTCCTCCTGACATCACTCTCCCTTCCTCCTCTCAACCTCCCTCCCCCTCTCCATCTCACTCCTCCCCATCTCCTCCATCAATTCTCTCTCGGTCAGGAGATCGTTCAACTCGCTCTGGTCGTAGAGTTCACTGGCCTAAGCACTTAGCTAGCTATTGCTAGTACTCTAGTATCGTTCGTATACTCACTGGGGGGAGTACTGTGGTGTGTAAATGTACTTTGACCTCATGTGATTGAGGTCTATAAATAAGCATAAAGTCTCGGGACATAGAGATGCATTCATTCATTTTCAAAGCATTCGTTCGTTCTTTGGTTTTATTCGTTCTTCCGTCTATCTTCATTCTAGCACTCCGTACCACTGTTACAGACTATCGATTATATTCACAAAGAAACAGTAGTTATCTTGTATCATAGTTGTTTATGATTTCTGTAACATTAGAGCTGATTTCTATACTACTTATTTTCTCTCAATCGTCTCTCTCTTTCCTCTCTAGACTTTTATTGCTCACACACTGCGCTCTTTGTGCTGACACATATTAGTATAGTCTTTCAATTGATCAGTTGTCTTTAAATACAAATCAACCTTTTACAGGCAGTTATTTTTTTTAATCTTGAAGTTTTGTCAATTCAGTTGTATGTGTGTACCTCATTAATGCCTGGTATTACAAGGATAATTCATATCCCAATTAACTTCAACAGTCTATCCGCTAGTCGATGTCTCTTCAAATCATTATTTAAGGAAGTAAAAGGTGATACTCTGAGAGTTGGATTGTATCATCTTAGCTGCATGCCACATGTTTAAGAATGAAGGGGCGGCTGATACAAAAATTTTTTTAGCAACTAAAAATTTAAAGCATTTTCATTATGGTGTGGAATGACTTACAGCAATACTTTTGGTGCAAAAACGTTTCATTTGTCCTGGAGAAAAACAGCTTTAAAATGCGTAATTTACTTCCTCATTCTTTCTTGTAATTAGCTAATGCAGGTGTTGTCATGTGTCGCATCACAAGAAGGAAGATCGCTGTTTGCTCTGTTGGTTTATAAACAACTTGATATTAGATTTATGGAGTTTTGACTGTTTCAATGCAGAAATAATGAAGTCCTGATTGCATAGCTGGCAAAAAAATATAATTTAGTGGGCAAAGAAGTCATGAGACGCAAGTTCGGAACTTTATGGCTTTCCTCCATTTTGAAAAATAAGTTAGCTCAATTCACCATCTTTTGCATCCTTTATCACGCTGCAGCTTTCAGTTCTGCATTAAAATGGCCAAAACTACGGATATCTGACATGTAGTTGTGTATAAACCAATAAAGCAAACAGCCATTTTCTCTTGTGTAATGTCACATGACTATGCCCACATTTGCTAAAGACAGAATGCAGAAATGAGGAAGTATATCATGCATTTTTGAAACAGTTTTTCTGAGGAAAGAGCAATTTTTGTGCACCACAAGTATTTTTGCTAGCCATTTTACACCATAGTAAAACATATTATGATTTTTAATCTCAAACAGACCTGGGATCAATAGTAATTGTCATTGCAGGGTCAATTACAATTATAATTATGTAATTGTAATTTTAATTGAACTTAAACTTAATGTAATTATTGTAATCCTAAATACTATTTAGGTGAATAACTATAAAATGCTCAAATAGACCAAAAAATGTTCCTAATGTACTCTATGCCTATGTGTATAATAAAACATGTGCATGAGCTCTATATGTTCATGTAGATAGCTATGATAGTTTTGTTGTTACTTTAGTGATTTACACCTACATCTCCATGTAACTGCTACGAACTGCAATTTTGTCTGACTGTGGCTTAATCAAGCTGCATTTTTGACAACTTTAAAGTACCTGAAGAGCTACCTGATTTACATTTTAAGGCACAGTGTATAAGAACTGTGTATGAGAAACGAAGTGCCACATATCATTTCAAAGAAAACACAAAGACATGTACCAGGCCTTAATCAAACTGAAAAATGCTCATGAAGTAAGGAAGTGGAAGAACATAACTGACAGACAAATTTCTTTAACAAACTGTGTTGCAACTTACATTGCTAAAGATATCTTACCTGTCTCAGTTGTTGAAAGCACAGCCTTCAAAAATCTTTTAGAGGTTGCTCAGCCAACATTCATTGTTCCTAGTCATAAAGTTTGTGTTCGAGCGTAACTCAAAACGATAAATTGCCATATATGAATGTCACAAGATTCAGCTGCAAAAGTGTTTTTGACAATAGATTTATGGTCTTCTAGAGATATGAATGCTTCCACTGGTATGTTAGCAAACTACTTGCTAAAATAAAAGCTTAAAACTGCATTGTTAGCATAAATTTGTTTCTGTGGGATACATTCTGGTGAAGCAATATTCCTCTGATATCCTTAATAATTTTCAAATATGGCAATGATTGAAGTGTAATCACTGACAGTGCTGCAAACATGATCAAGGCATTCAAAGTATCAAACGACAGTGAAGATCATGACTACAAAATTGTTGACTGAGCTGAAAGTGAGGAGTTACAATTGATATTTCATAGTAAATTTAACATGGACATGAATTTTTACAATTTTTTACTGATACTACGTTTTCCAAACGCATCTCTCGCTTTACACATGTTATTCAGCCTGTCATGAAAGATGGTCTCAAAGATGCTATAGACCTCTAAAAACAGTAGCTACTAAGGCTTCTAAACTTGCTTCACATGAGAATCTCTCGTAACACAACCAAATGCTTGAAAGCTGTAGAAAGCTTTAACCATCACTATGGAACAGCTAAGTAAAGGTGGTTAGACCAATGCTGCAGTTTCCACATGACTTTCTTTAGAACTGACATGATTCAATTAAGCTAATCACTATCATTTGAAGCTGATGAGTGATCTTTGTGAAATATTGCAACCAAATGAGGAAGCTACTGATTTTCAGGGAAATCAGGTAGTTACCAAAAGTAAAATCATCATCACTGTACGATATCTAAGCGGCAATTGCTGAAGCTCTCACATAAGTATGATTGCCAGCTTTTGACAGCTTTGAAGATATCATCAGTGCCTCCAGATCAAATTCCCTAAGTGGGCAACAAAATTTCCCTAAAAATTCACAGACCCGATGTCAAATTTCCCCCAAAAAATCTCTAAAATTTTCCTGTTTTTTTGTAAATTTTCCTTTAAAATACAAAAATTTAATCATAATCTGACTAAATCTGAGCCATAAATTGAACTGTTCATGAGTTTATACATATCTTTGGATGGCTTGAAAGAGACACAATCAGATTTTTAGAATTGTTTTGTTAATAAGATGAAATCCAATGTGCTTGTTTTTAAGCTGTTTCTTAGCTTATTCTTCGTGATGGTGACCTGAGTAAAGATTCTCTCAACTTCAGCATTGGAGTGAGGGAAAGATAAGAGTAACTTCATTAATTTAGAGATAGTAGGGAATCTGCACTCTTCTGAAGTGTTACGCATTTGACTTATAGAGTCCCAGAATGTTACCATATCTTTGGGTGCTCATGAGATGAAGTAGGAAGTTCACCTGGATCAAAAACTGGAGCACTCTCCATTCATGGTCTATTTTCTCTAACTCACCTTCTGGGATAATATTGGGGAACTTCTTAGCAAGGTATGTGACGGAAGATGCTGAAGTGGAATAAATTGTCAGAATTGAGGATTGATAAGCATTACAAAATTTCATCACCAACTGGAAAACGTTCTTTTATCTGATTTGCAGCCTCAATGTAGAATAATTGAACGTTCTCAAGAAATGCTCTCAGTTCCCTTTGTTCCTCTCTCATTTGAGGGTTTCGAGGCTTCACAAGGTAAGTTGCCACTTCTTCACCCATGCCCATTAATCCAAGTGGCAAAAATTTTTCTTTCGACTCTGGGTCTATCTGGTCCAGGCTTTTTGACCGAATGTAGGTTGAGGAAAAGTAACAGCTTAAAAAAGCTTTATATGTAGATGCCAAATAGCTTGATAAAAAGTGTAGATTAGGAGAATAAGCTTATTAAAGTGAGTAAACTTTGGCAGCACAAATTTTAGAAAACTGTAATATAGCTAGACAATGGGATTTGTCAAAGCAGTATGTATGGTGCATGCTGCTACAAGCCGACTCTTTTCAGCTGCTTCTTTAAAGTACAATTTCAATGCTGTCCATTGCTCTATTAGACGAACTACCCATTGTTCCAGAGAAAGCCAAGGGGTTTGAGCAGGTTTTAGAATTTTGTGTGGCTCAGTAGTAGTAAAAAATTGAAATTTTTCATATTCGGCAAGCCTCTTAGCACTGTGTGAAAAATGTGAATAAATTTCACGTATTACATCTTCAATTGATCGTGGGAGCATTTCACTAGCATGTGATGCACATAAATGGGCTGAGTGGCATAGACATTTCATGGTGTAAATATGTGGCATTTTTTCCCTATGCAAAGTAACAAGAGTGGTGTTGACCAAACATGACGTTTGTCGTGTCTGAAGCGTAGCCAACTATATTTTGAAGAGGAATATTTTTACTTTCAAAGAAAGTGGTCAAAGTATTAACAAGTGTTGTAGCATTTGCTTCTGTTACTTCTAGTAATCTGAGAAATTGGCTTCTTACCCTGTTTTCTTTGTCACAAAAGTATCGGATTACAATAATAAGCAGCTTTTTGAGCTAATATCTGTTGTTTCATCAATAATGATAGGAAACTTTGTTTTTGCCAGAGCATGTAAAAGTTCCTCTCAAAAATGGCCTGCTAGAACACACTTCACAATGTCACTTGATTTGGTATGCTTGCTTTGAAATCGTTTTGCTATTTCTGAATCTGAAAAGATATCAGTGACTAAGTCAGAAAGGTGATCCATGGCTTGAAATCGCAAATGGTGTTGCACCAAAAAGGTTGCCATTTTAATTTCAGCACTTTTTGTCTTTTGTGAAATATCATCACAAACCATCATGGCTGTAATAGCTGTAGTTATGGTAACTGCACTTTCTCTCTCCTTGTGCTTCTTGGAATTTTGATGCTTTTGTTGCTCATACAGACCAGCAACTATTTCCTTTTCACAGAGTTTACAATAGGCTTTACATGGATCTGCACTGCTAGGCTGTAACCATCTCCTTTCATTTAGCTTGCAATTTTTTTCCCCCTTTCTGTTATACCTCTGTTTATACACCTTTCTTCTTTTGGTAGGAGACTGACTAGATGTGCCACGAGATGTACAGTCAGTGTCAGGAGATATCTCTGTTACATTTCCATTAAACTCTGCCATTTTAAATTATCCAGCTGAAAATGATTTATGCTTTGATAATACAATGCATGTGAAAATTGTGCAAGTGTAATTAATGTCATGAATAATAAATAATGATTAAAATCACTCATGAATAATGACTCATGAATTTAATTATAGAGCTAAGTCAAAATTTCCCTAAATTCCAGTATTTTAGAAATTCCCTCCCTAGTCCCTAAATTGACCTTTTTGTCCCTAGATCTAGGGACAAAAATTTTCTTAAATATGGAGGCACTGGCTATCATTGGGAAAATGGTGCCAAGATTTTGAATATAAGGTTAAATTTCAAACTTTAATGACAATAGACTCTCGTTATAAGCTAGATTGGTGCATAGATTGTGAGTTGATGACATCAGAAAATTGCTACTGTCTAAAGTTAAACAGTCAAATTCTTAATCAACAAGGGGTGCACCATCAAAGAGAGTAATTTTTCTCCACCACCTAAAGGAAGTAGAGTAGCATTAGAATGCACGGAAAGTAGAGCAAGATTACATATGATTAACAAATATGGTCCTCATTTCGAAGCCAGTAGCTACATAGGATCTCCATGTTAGCCAAAAGGAGACTATGTTTTAGAATCTTGGAAAAGGAATAAATCCACCTATCCAACATTAGCAAAATTAGCCTCAACATACCTAGTTTTACCAGCTTCTTCTGTGAAAGCACAGCATATTTTCAGGATTCCTGGAAAATCTTTAAGCCCAAGCATTGTTCCTTTATCTAATTAACTGTTTAAGGATTTCAAGTTTCTACGATGCAACAAAAACATTCACCATTGACTTTATTTTTGTTCTTCAAATAGAGGAGCAGCAAAAATGCAATCGTAATTAAACATGTCATTGAAGTTTCTCTATCACTGTGTATTTGTAATTGTAATGAGCCAATTTTTATGGAAGTAGTGTAATTTAACCTGCATTTGTAATTGAAATTTTGTAGTTGATCCCAGATCTGATCACTACCCAAATTTTTGTGTCTGTAGCTATTTGTATAAGATTGTGCTACTAAATAATTTGGATCTGGCTCAGATATGCAGGTTAAAAAGAAATTTTTTTGCTACCTATGCTTGGAATCAACTGCACTTCTATAGTGGAGGTTTCCAGCTAAGGAATCTTACATGTGATTGTTTCTCTACAAGACTTAGTGTTTGATTTTTTTATTTGAATAGCACAAAAAAGAAATTTATGTTACGCTATCAACGATTAACAGCCAGGGTCCTCTGGGAACCTCTAGGAGTAAGGGGGTTTGGAAATATCGCAAGGGCCACTCCCCTAATCACGCCTGTAGAGTCAGTGACAATAATGTAAATTTAGTTCTTTGTAGGGGAGTGGTGAGTCAACTCATTGCAAACTAGGCTCAGAACTTGTAAAAACCCCACAGGCCTGTTAGAGTCACAGGCAAGGTGACCATGATGACTGAGATTAATCCCAGCTCAACAGATGGTTTGAGATTTGTTTAGTGGAGATGGAATTCTACTGAATGCAAATCTTAAAATCTCGTAGGCATGATGGCTGGTGCTGGACCAACCACGTGCCTCAAAGGCAGACAGGTCACCAATGGGCCCATTGGAATCACAAGATGAGAGGGAACTGATCCCTTAAGCAGGGGGCTATAGAAACCCCTAGCCACAAGGAGTGGCCCAAACAGAGAGTAAAAATGTGTTTACCAGTTCTATGCTACCAAAGAGACACTGTCCCCCATGGGAGTGACAAAACAAACATAGGGAGTTTGTGTTAAAGTCAACACTGCCAGAGACGCTATAGCACCTCACTCCCCAAACCAAGGTGAAAGGAAAGTAACAATGTGTGAGTAGAAAACCAAGGGAATAGCTTTGAAAAAAAATAACAATCATAACTAGACAATAATAACAATAGTAAAACCAACAA
>NW_003546393.1:0-36913 GCF_000090795.2 Amphimedon queenslandica | reverse complement strand
ACTCCAAACACATCCATTTTGCTACAGCGTAGTTTGAGCACGACAAGGATGGAAATGAGTGAAAATCCACAGCCACTCGCCTGTCCTTAAAAGACCAAAGAAGCCGGTACAGCAGGCCGCACACAACATAGCCGTATCAGGAGAAACTGGGCGCTGCACCAATGCAGTAAACAAAATCTTCTGAATATGTGGTGTCACAGGAGGACGTTGTGGTCTCTGGTGACATGGTGATGATCGCTTTATACCCCTTAGGACATATTCAGACAGGGTAGACTAAAATGGCAGGGTCTAGGAAGCCAAGGGCAATCTGCGCAAACCGGATACCACTAAAATAAACCCTGATTAACTCACAGGCAAGATCACGGCCTGCCAATAAAGCAGCAAATTGAGCCAAGACAGGTTCAATGGTGACCAAGGGGGACAACAAACCCAAATGACGACAAGACTGAATGTAACAGTTGAGTGCAGATCAGCATGAGCGTAGGGCATTCAGAGAAAATTAAGTGACAAGGTACTCCTAAACTGCTCTATCAAATTTGGCGACCCCAGTTCAGTTTGTGAGACAGCAGCAGCTGAGATACTTCTAACGGGACCCACGATGGGGCGGCCTGTGGAAAAAAGGAAAGAATGAGTGACATATTTCCTCTAGACAAGGCATCCGCTGGCACGTTTGTGACCCCCAGCAAATGTTGGGTACTGTATGAGAATTGGTAGAAGGCTGTATAGACATAGAGGCAGTACAAAATGTGATGCAAATTCTTCCTGTCTTTAGCAGCTTTTCTCTAGATTACAACCACCACTGCTGCGTTATCACAATGAAAAAAACGTGGCACCAGTGCCACTCTCTCCGCCACACAGCAACGGCCATGACTATTGCGACCATTTCTTTAGCAGCAATACTAACTTTGTTCCAAGAGTGTAGCCACTGGGCCTCCAACCGTTCATTAAGGGATGACAAAGCCCCGCAGCCAAGCCCCACACAAGGAATGTACATCCTCCAGAAAATAAAGCCCCCCCCCCAAAGCCAGTCCTGCAGAAAGCAATTGCACCATGCCAGGTCTGCCTTAGCAGTGGCAACGAGATGAAAAAAATAGTACCTCCCAGTGACCATGGCCATAAAAAAAGTTCCTGAAGGAAAATGCAGCCAGGTTTTACCACCACTGCCGCGTGTGACAGGTGGCCCTGCAGAGACTCAAAGTCAGACAGCCAAAGGGAACATTATTCTCTACAACATCCAACAATGGCCTGGATGTGCTGGACCTTGTGCTGGGGTAGCTGGGATAGCCTAAGCTCTAAGTGAACAGAATCAAGAATAATTCCCAAAAATGTGACAGTGGTACTTGAGATTTGGCAGTAAAAGAGAAACCCCTAGGTCTGTGAGTGTCCCAAAGGTAGTGTGTAAAGCTTGGGTACCCTCATGAGATAGTGGAGACCCGAAGCGGAACCCAGGCCAAAGCATTTGCAAATGCTATGAAGATTTTCGGAGCTGAACAAAGGTCAAACTGGAGGCAATGGTCAATAAACACCAGGCCCTCCCAAACAACCCCCAGGACCAGGTGATCACGGGGGTGATGGGCAGGATCCGGTAGGGCCTCTTCAGGTCGAGTTTTACCATTTGTGTAAACTGGCCAAGTTCCAGGACGACACAGCATCATCCACTGATGGGTAACTAAGGGAGCATATGTCAGAAGGAATACTGTCATTAAAACTCTTACCCTTAGGAAAAGACAGGTCGACAATCATCCTCCATACATTACCTCATGGCCCTTAGGGGCTAGGCCAATGGGGCTAACATGCACTTGGTTGGACAGAGGCAATGGGTCTAACATGAGGCCAGCAGTTATCTCCTCCCTAATGTAAGTAGAAATAACCTCTGGTTGTGTGTGACAGGATGGGTGATTCCGAGTCAAAGATCAAAAAGGGACTGGGGAGGACAAGCCAATACAAAACCCATCCCTCAATCCACAAAAGACTTAGGAAGCCAAGTCTTTATCTGAATACTGCACCAGAAAAGACCAAAAGAGTGATTAGTTCACTGGTGAAGTTGGCTAAACCCAGCCAACTCTTGGAGATGATACCAATAAATGTAGGAATCCCCCAATAGACCCATTCTCTCAAAAAACAAAGAGCCAACCATAATAAAGTGAGCTCAGCATTAGATAAGACGATGCCATGCCATCGCGGGTAATAAACAAGGATAGTAATAACCACCACTGGCAACACCACAGCTTAGCTAAAGCAATGCAACAAAACCTGGTCCAAAGGCACACCTTAACTGGGCAAAACAAGCAGCAAATGGAACATAAGATAAAACAGTATCAGAAATAACCAATGCAACCCAAAATAGGATAATTGTACAATCAAAAACATGAAACGTAATAGACGAAAGAGGGGCGCAACAATGGGAGTTAATGAGATGATGTAGGTGGGCCAGGAGTGAATAGGAGGAGCCCTGCCTTACAAATGAGGTACGGAACCTAGAGTCTGGCGGGGTATCTCTACAGTCCCAGGCCCAATGCTGGGATCTCTCACATGTGGCACAGGCATGCACACAAACACACGGCCATAATGCAAAGGAACAGCGGCTGTCGTTCCACAATAGACAAATTTGTGTATTCCTAGGCCCAAAATTCATACAAATTGGGTGCCTGAGAAAGATCATCGCACATTCTGAGGGTTAGTCATCAAATCTTTGGCATAAACAACAAAACGACCCCGATCAAGGACGAAGACTAAGTGCAGTAGAAGCCATTAGACTAGGATGGAGGATACACCACTGCAAGAATGGGTCTATCACCGCCTATTGCCGAAACAAGCTTTCATAATCAAGCCAGCCCCGACCACCATGTTGTAGGGCTTCTCTCACTATCTGTATGGCATACATCAGATGATTATGAACAGTTTGGTCTGGGAACAACACAGGAAAGTATGTCAAATAATAGTACACCCACGATGGTAGCGAGGAAACTTTACAAAGGCGGGACCTGGAAGCAGGGACCACAGTGGGGAAGCACACTGCAGCAGCCTTAAAGTGATGAGACAAGGCAATGTTGTGCCCCAGGAGGTCCAGCATTTCAATGCATTGTCCCTCCCAAATCCTTTGGACGAGTATAGCAGGCATGGCTTTAGAAGATAACGACAAACTGAGGCCCATCTGAGGTTGATAGCTGGTGATTGGCAAAGGCTGGGAATATGGTGGCTGTGGGAGAAGGGCTGCCCCCAGGCAGGACTCGTAATGGGGCAATAGGTACCACTAGCAGGGAGGGGGCAGAAGTGAAGAGAAGCAATGTGGACACTGACGCTGGATGTGGGAGCAATCCTAAGACAAAGGGCCAACCTGTAGCAACAGAGTAAAAGACCCAGCAAGAAATGGAATGATGAAGGTAACAACACCAGTAGACAAATAAACAAATAAATGAAATAAAATAAAATAATACGGTATGAGTAAGATTCCTACCCAGAAACAAGATGTAGGACTAATGGTCGACACACCTGACGAGCTACCTGCTAGTGCTGAGGTTAAAGCGGGTTTTGGGAGCCCAGGAGTTGTATGAGAACAGATGGGGGTGGCTGCAAGGCCTGAAAATGGCACAGGAAGAGGAGTGGAGACATTGTCTAACTGACAACGCAAGTCCTTAAAGATCATGTCCAGGAACACAGAATATTCCCGGCTACCAGGATCAGAGTCAGAGACAGCCACTGCGGCCCCATCACTCAAACAAGTAGCAATAGCAGCAGTGACTATAGTGACATTGTGTCTTGAACCTCAAGCTTGACCTCTGACATGACTGCGGCCACGAGTCTTCGGCATGATGAACAGAAAGAAAACCAAAATAATTAAAAGTATAACGAAGAAATAAGTGGCAGCGAGGGTAGCCAACTCACAATAACTGGAAGGTCTGATGTGCGCATGCATTGGGACAAGTAGCAATTGGGAGTGGCCCCTTCTTATTAAATACCTTCCAATGCCCACATCTAAAGTACACATAAAATTAAGACTGGAACAGCTACAGGATTGTAGAAAGATGAACACTCTGAGCATACAGCTGTTTGAGCAATTAAGAACCTGTTTAAAGACTTGTAGTTATTTCACTTGTGATCAATATAGTAGATTATTACTTTAGCATATCTAGTCAGTCTCTCATATATGTTGTAATGTCATAACAATGGTGATAATAATATAAAGACTATTGTTTGCTTAAAGGCAATGAGTGTCACAATTGCAAACAAAGAAAGACCGGCGTTACAATAATAAACGTTTAAAAAAAACCGAAACTACAGCATAAAAAATTCAGAAAACAAGGTCAAGTAGGATTCCAGAGTATAATTATTAGTAAAGTGGGATACAAAACAACCAATGACAAAATAAAATTGATATCCTAGTCTCGCAACATTTTTTTATCTACATTGCAAAGTGATCCATAATTCTTAATGGATGACATTCGAAGTATAGTTTACAATACATATTGCATCGCGGAATTTAGATATTGATGTCATAATTTTGAATGGTCATTCAGAATTTTACCTGTCCTTGTTTCAATTATTTTTTTGTACAATTTGCTCTAAAATCCCACTTAACTTTCTTGTTTAGGGATGTTACATAAATATCAATACCCAAAACTATAAATGAACAAGTGGGAGATTCAGAAATAGAATTCCTTCATGAATTTCTTGTGGCTATTCTAACACAACAAAGTTCCCACATTATCTATAGTTAAATGGCTTATAGAAACATTGTGTCACTCATAAGATGACTCTCTACAATTTTTTAATTATTTGGTTATAAAACCTATCATAATGATCCTCTATCAAATAGTCTATGCGAAAGCATGAACTGTGATTAAGACTCTACTGGCTTTCATTCAATATAGGTTTCAGGTTAGGGCTACCATGGTGATGTGGCCAGCAGTAGTTTAGCATTGTTAAAAGGTTTGTGTGATTACAAGAATGTGCTTGCTTCACATTATTTGATTTCACAAAGTACACACTATTTGCCAATTTCATTAAGGAAGCAATAGTATTTACTTTCAATTAAATTGTATTACACCTTCTCTGAAGAATATGATTCCTGCGTTGTACAATTCACGAAGTAATGGTGGTAAAAAAGATTTTGTCAATAGTGAAGGTATCATGTGAGCCAAAAATAGACAAACTGGGAAGGTCTTTATGTGAAATACTTTCAAATGTGAGAGATTCCTTGATACAGCTCAATGTATGACCTGCTAGAAAATGCAGGGAAGCATGAGTTTAAATATAGGTTTTTAATTGATTAACTGCATTCTTCTCCAGCAACATTACATGATGTCTGCTGCATTAGAGCTGGCAGATTTTCGAACTGATGAGTATCTAAAGCAAAATCATTGAAAATAGATCTGAGAAAGCCAAAATAGACAGCCTTGGAAGGTCCTTATCTAAAATATTGTACATTGTGAGAGACTCCCCGATGCAACGCAATGTATGACCTAATGCAAGTAAGGTATAGGTTTTTTATGGATTATCTGCATTGTTTTGCAGCACCAATACATGATGTCTGTTGTAGAAAAATAGGCAGATTTTCAGTTTGAAGAGTATTGAAAGCCCAATGTTTAAAAATTTATCTAAATTGCGCATTGATAGAAATACCTCACTGGGGGCGTTGTGATATCATTTTGTGATTTTGTGGTCAATAAACAGCGCCCCAATAGCAATTGCTTGCTTAACTCATTGATATTTTTGGCCCCAGGTTTAGTGGCCCCAATTGCAAGATTTTGCCCAACTCAAAGATCTTTGGGCCTTCAACTTGGTAGTGCCAATTGCTAATTATGTCCTAGTTCAATTATGCAAAAAGGCCTACGACCCCACCTTCAATAATATCCCACACCAATGGAAAGCCAAATGTTTCAAAATTGAAATAAACTGGTGTATTGAATATAGCTTACTTGGGGCGTTGTAATACCATTTTGGAAATACATTACCTGCCAATAATTACAGTATTGGCCATTTTTACACTTTCCTGGGCCGTGAAGCCATTTACTGGCCCTTAAAACAGCTTGAAGTCGGGCGAGAATTAAGCAGCTGCAGCAGCACTCTAGTTGACCCCCAGTTACAATTTACTTCTCCATGACATGAGCACCAGTGGCCCCAGTTACAATTTACCATCTCAAATGGAAAGCCTGGGGACCCAGATACAGTTTACTGCACCATGATTGGAGAGCCAGGGGACCCTGAACTATTTTTTAATAAACGGACCGTGTGGGCATGTGCCTACCATTCCCACCAGGCATGCTTAAAGGGTAAGTACAGTGAATTTTTGCAGAATTTTTTCATTGGCTTGGTATGATTGCCTGAGTGTAATATTGATGTTTTCCAACTCCCAGTGGCTACAAAATTTTTTCACTGAGATATGAGCCTTGAAAAACGCTCATTTTTTGTTAATTTCCGTCAATGAGCACGGCTAAACATGACATCAAAATAGCAAAAAAAATTTGCCTACTTGTGATACTATGACATTTTCTTGTGGTTGCATGCTTAGAGTAATGAAGGCTAATGCTTCCAATCTTAAAATTAGTGCTATTGCATTACTAGGAGTGAGAATAAAGGATTGTTTCCCCCAATAGAAGAATGGATTTAACTGCATTAAACCTCCTGTGACTACATGTTTAGCCACACCTACCACAGGAACTATCAAAAAATTAGCACTTTGAAGGGTCATTTCTCAGTGAAAATTATTTTTAGACAATAGGAGTTGGAATACCACATTTTACCAAATAATTGCCCTGGCGTTTATTTCTTTAAAGCATTGAAAAATGTGACCTCGAGCAGGAATCGAACCCTTAAACTCGGGGCAAGTCAGGCAAGGATGTAACTATTAAGCACTTTGAAGCTATCTAAACAGTTGACCATTTTTTTGGTAGAAATATGCATATCTATAGCTAGAATATATTAGTGACACGCATTTATTTCGACCAGGTGTTTATACGGTAAAATATGGTACATTATTACTATGGTAAGACAATCATATTAAGCCAATAAAAATTCACCAAAAATATAACACACCATTTAATCACGAGACAAGGAACTTAAAAAGAAGGGGCATTATGGTGTATGGGACTGAGGAGAATGTGGATTTGACAGTTGTCCATCAAGATAATAAGCGGAAAGCAGCAAAAGCATGTGAAATGTTACCATAATTGACCAGAAGTACGTTATTACTCGAGAGGATGCGAAACGTTACTATGTAACTTTTAGAGAGAATGGTTCTGCCAAAAAACACTCACAGGTTGATATTTTTCATTACAATGATGAATTATAAAATCCGCCAAAAGTTACCTTTTGTCAATTACGGTCACAAATTTCTAATTATTTATGGTGAATTAATTAGATATTAATTTATTTATGCTCACTATGAAATTGTCAGGCTTCGCTTTCTTTATCATAATTGTGCTATATTTAAGAAAATCACTGTGGATTTGATACCATTACTTGAAGACAAGCAGTTAGAGCACTAGGGGTACTTCATATTGGTCATGACACGTAGTGCATAGGCATTATATCGAAAAGAAGAAAGGTTGGTTGAATTTAAAAAAGAAATGTTTCTAACGTAGTTAGATTATAACCTAACAAAACTTTAATATAAAAACTTGTTGATTCTGTTAGTCTGTGCAACTACAATACATAACTTTATACAGAAACTATCAATCTGTACCTTACTTGTTGCACAAGTTTCTAGCAAAACAATATAAAATGAAATTAGAAGCATGAAATTTAAAGTTATAATCCAGTAGCATTTGCATAAATCAAAAACTTTTTACTCCCAAGAGTGTGTTAATATAAATTAGCTTAAGTAATATATTTATAAGATATTCAAATTTGCATGAATTAAGGTTTTTCTTATTTATCTAGGCCCATCTGACATAAACAGTGAAACTAAGATTTTTGCAGGCGCTTCTTCATCATGAATCTGCAGCCATTTAAGTTCACAAAGCACCATTTGCAAAGCGATAAAACTCATTCAAGAGCTTGACAGTAACCCATCATCTCATACAGTCCAACATACTAAGGGAGTTTGAGAAGGTTGTTCACAGCAGTTTGAAAGGAACCTCATAATTATAAATTATCAACACCCAGTTGAGGATACTACTTCAACCTTGCGAGACTATGAAAAGATCAATGAAGGTGCAATTATTCTCAATAGTGATATATCCGAAGACTACATTCATAGGGAAATAGTATCTCATTTGAAGTCAAAAAAAAGTTCCATGTATTTGATTGAATAACTGGAGAGGATATACAATTTGTGAAGTGTGCAAATGGATGTGTTACAGTGCCTGATGGAAACTATATTGTCGATGGAAATGGAATAAAAGCCTTGCCTAGAAAAGGTGCTGTTTATGTTGGACTAACACGTACATTTTCCATGGTATGATTTATTTAATTACATGTATAAGGCTTATTACTATAATTTTTTGTATTGATATAATAGATATTACTATCAGTTGTATTAATTATTATGGTATAGGATATGCCTTACTGTATGACAAAATTACGTATAACATTGTTTTTGTAAAAGTGACTTTCTTTGTTGGATATTCCTGCCAGTTTGCTAAGGCTTTAAGTTCTGCAACAGTTACTTCAACCTCGTGTCCTTTTGCCAAGTATCACGTGCTTCCCACATCACTTTCTCAACATCATCGTTCGCTGTGGCTAATGCCAGTGCTACTAATGCTTCACCACCAGGTATTGTACAGCTTGTGATGGTACCCAGTACAATAAATAATGCAGGGGTATCAACTCATTTTACAGTTTCTGCACCCCACAATACTACCACACATACATAAAATTGTGAACATTCATTCTTTCATCAACAGCGGTAAGTGCATGTACATATAATACAGTTTTGGGATCCCTATTTCTACTAATAATTAGAAAATGTGTTGATCGTCTTTGTGACAGTGAAGTTTTGAGGACACCAACTGTCAATTGGCCATTGAGGAGAGCGTAACACTTAAATAATAAGACACATCAATTGACTTTATTGACCACCTTAATTGTACTTTAATATATAGTTGACCACCTTAATTGTACTTTAATATATAGTTTAGTTCTAATCTTGCTTGTTCAAATTCTGAGTGTTACTGACATGTTATAGTGTCAGATCAAGAAAGTGTGCTCTGTTGCTACAATACCAGATGAAAGGCAACATATTGTGGTACGAAGGAAGCATATCTGAAGTGATGCTGAGTGTGCATTGAGGAGA
This sequence comes from Amphimedon queenslandica, assembly GCF_000090795.2. Classification (NCBI taxonomy): domain Eukaryota; kingdom Metazoa; phylum Porifera; class Demospongiae; order Haplosclerida; family Niphatidae; genus Amphimedon; species Amphimedon queenslandica. Next base: position 27,678 of record NW_003546393.1, on the reverse strand, counting down.
CCTACTTTGAACAGTTCTATTGCTCTTAATGTTCAGTTTGTTGGAGAAGATGCTCATAACACTGGAGGGCCTTCAAGAGAGTGCCTTTGACTTGTTTTGGAGCACGTGTGAAGATGGAAAATGTTTGCTGTGTCCACTACTGAACAAGCGCTAGTGCCTAGTATTATTGCTGTGGAGTGAAAAGATCATAATTATTGTTGGTCAACTTATTTCATTGTCCTTTATTTATAGTGGGCCTGTTCCTGAATTTTTTTCCCCTCCTGTTGTTGCCTATCTTGCCACTGACTACTAGTGTAGTGAATGAGTTTGCTGATATTGATTTGCTGTCCTCAATTAAGAAGGTTAACATACGAATTTGTTTAAAATGCTTGTAATCATGCATGGAATGTATTTAATGGATACATCTTGTAAAAAGAAGATGCGAGAGCTGCTTGACTCCAATAATTTTTCTCGTTTTGATGTTGGAGTTAATGTACCTTTTTTGTTGAATGAAATTTGAGGACAAAGATCAGATTGATCTTGCATTTATAAGAAGTCACCATATATACTCTTGTAAAAAAGAATTAGGTGAACGTTAGGATGCTTAGGAGTACTACAGGATTATCCCAAATTATTGCGACCATTACTCATGTCATCCTTAAAGAAGCAATTAAATACATCTAAGCTGCTCATTTTGTTGAATACCATATTTATGGTCACCTGTAGGATCTAATGCAAGACAGTCTGAAGAATCAGTAATTTATGTGTGCATGGCACCATTTACATGCATGATGGTGATGGGGAGTGGACTAATGCTATATATAGAGGCGTTTGCCATTCTTTCTTTGTAATTGGTTTTAACAACGTTCTACCTTTTTGCTAATTCCAAGCCTGTACTTGTTGTTAGTAATTTGTCTATAGTTTTAGTTATTTATGGTTGCCACTCTTAGCTACAAAGTGCTTTACAGTTAATAGCATTACATTGCCACTAAAATTGAATGACTATTGTAAATTGCTGCAATAGTAGTTCAAAACTTAATAAAATCTTAATATACGCAATTGCTTGGGGTTCAAATTTGATATGTACACTTAATGAGTACTGAAGTTACGGTGTTTTTAGTCCCTCTAAATTAATTACAATTATTACCATCACTTTTTACATGACATTTGATTTTTTGTGTGGCAGTGTATTTATCATATAAATATAATGTTGTGTATCTGGAAATGTTTTACTTTGACTCAAATATTGCTATTTGATGATTTCTGAAAAATTTGATTATGCATAAAATTACATGCCACAATCAATACTTTATGAAGATGATTAAATCAAGAAAAAGTTCCAGATACATGGCAAACCTAAACAATGAATACTTTTTGATTCAGGTGCTGATCATAAGGTCAATGATAATGTAGTTATAACTGTAGAGAAAATATTAACATCTATTTCTTGTTCAGATACTGTCCCTCCCATGGGGTTTGATGGAATACCATGTTACTGTTAGTCTATAATGTGCAAGAGCTTAACCAACACAATATCACAGAATAAATCATCAAGAAAAGGGATAGAGAAAAGAGCAAAGTGAAAGAATAAAAGAATGCTTTAAAAATGATCATAAAAGCAAGATGGATGTAATACACAGATCTAAATACTTGACCTGAATAGTCTAATCATAATAATAATAGTAACAACAAATCAAAGACTTAATCAGAAGGTTATGGATAATGGATCAGTATAATGAGGCAGACATTGCATCATGTGTCCACCTTTCATCTACCATATATTTACTTGTGTTTTAATTTTCTATATTGTATTCATTAATTAAAGCACGGTTCACAGTGCTGTATTTCCCGTATAGCACCAGGGGAACCGTGCTTTTACTAATTTATGGTCATAGTACGTGGGTGCATCTAAGGCACCAGCCATAGGCTGAGTGAAGAATAGCCAAGAGAACTGAAAGAGACAGTACTATCTTTTCGCTGAATCTTCTAGACTTGTACCACACGTTGCTCTTAGAGGATAGTCCCAGCTTATACAACAGCAAACCACAAACTGTGCTGCAAGAAGCAGAAGTGTGCTGTATGATATATACAGTACGGGCTGTGTCTTTGATGCACCCACGCACTATACTATAAGTACTTTTACTGCATTTACTTTCATGTATTTGTCTTTTGTTATAAACTAATCACAACATAAACCAAACACCTTTAAAATTTGTAGTTTTTCCTAGCCCACCCGCTCACCCGTGCCAAGATTTTATTTTTTCATTACTATTTAATTAAAATAAAAGTACCGTAAACATGTGTGTTAAAGTGTCTGTTAACTTTTCTGATGAGTAACTGGACTTGTAAATTTTGCTGTATCTACTAAGTCTTGCCACGCCCCTTTGCTACCTGCGGAGAAAGGGTCTGGAGACACTCATTGTAAAAATGTGTGCTTCATGCAGAGAAATCCACGTCCCAATTAGATTGCTCTAACCACGTGGATGACAAGTAGTTCTGTGACCAAAGAGCAAAAGAAGAAAAATGAGAACCAAATAAAGGCTGGAAGGGGCCTATAACATTCCCTGGACTTCTTTCTCAAAGAGCGGCATTATTATGCTGCTTACTACAGTGATGCCATGGCACTTATGACATAATAATAATGTCACATGTTTAAAATTAAATGTCATCAATAAAAAGTAAATATTATGGCGCTCAGTAAAGAGCTGCTGCTCTCAAATCGGTAAGAGATGTCCAAGAGGCTTTATTGTTGTCTTCTTTTAGCTGCAAAGCATCTCTTTCAGCTGTTTTGACTCATCTGGTCTTCGTCACATGATGTAGAGCTGACCAAGTGGTTTTTTGCGCACATTTTTACTGTGAGTGTCTCGAGATCATACCTCTGCAGGTAGCAAAGGCATGAGACAAGACTAGTATCTACTAAGATCTAGATCATTGATGAAAGAGTCAGGTATAGTTGCTTCTTTTTCGAAACTTTATTATATTTTAGTAGGAAATAACGTTAAAGATTATCTATTCCTGAGACTGAGGTCTATCCTGATATTGACTGCGCTGCTATCGGTTAATCATATTAAGTCTACCCTTTCTCATTCTCCAACTACCCCTCACTTACTCAGAGGTACACTTCACTCACTGGGAGCTACTTCTCACTCACTTGGAGTTACCCCGCACTAACATGGAGGTACTCACTCAATCGGAGGTATTCCTCACTCACTGGGAGCTACTCCGCACTTCCACGGACGTATCTCTCACTCTCTTGCCGGTACCCCTCACTTACTCAAAGGTACTCACTCATTCAGAGCTACTCCATACTCACTTGAAAGTACCCTTCACTCACACGGATATACCCATCACTCACTCGGAGGTACTCACTCACTCGAAGCTACTCCTCACTCACTCGGAGTTACTCACTCACTCAGAGGTATTCCTCAGTCACTCGAAGGTACCCTTCACTCACTCGGAGGTACTCACTCACACGGAGGTAATCCTCACTCACTCGGAGGTACCCCTCACTCACTCGAAGGTACCTCTCACTCACTTGGAGGTACTCGCTCACTCGAAGGTATCCCTTACTCAATCTGAGGTATTTCTCACTCACTCACTCAAAGGTACCCCTCACTCACTCGGAAGTACTCCTCTTTTGGAGGTCCTCACTCACTCGGAGGTATTCCTCACTTGGAGGTATTCCTCACTCGGAGCTACTCCTCCCAAACTTGGAGATACCCCTCACTCACTTGGATGTAACACTCACTCACTAGGCAGTATCCTGCACTCATTTGGTACATCTGATTTAGTTTCTTCCCTTACTACTGTTATCATGGCGTTTTCTTCCTATACTTCACGTCTCTTAAACACTTGCGTTTCTACTGTAGGTCAAACTAACATTATTATTGCCCTGAATGATATTACAGGTTAAAGATGATGAATGCACATTTGAAGAGTTCTTGGAGCTAAATATTAAACACCACCTCTCTTATTCATTGTGTGATCTTCACAGTGCTCTCATGGGCAAAAACAGGGGATTGTTGTATCCAGTTAATGTTAGTATTCCACTCATAGATATTGGTCAGTTTCTTAAGTATGTTGTTTCCGTTGCTGATGAAGCTCCCATTACACAGATTTCCACCAAAATAAGTACTTTATTACCAGTAACATCAGTTGTACCTCCTGTGAGGAATAACAAAAATCAATTATTTAATGATACTTCGCAATTTCTGGACTTGTTTGCTGTGACTATAGAGAATCAAGTTAGGATGAGTTAAGGCTTTTTGTGTTGCTCCATGATGTATTACGAGAATTAGCCCGTACTTTCTCCTATTCTTAACATCAGTTTTTTGGACAAGGAAAACTGTTTAGAGTTAAAACCTTACTGTCATGATGTACTGACTAATCTTTCAAATTACTTCAAATACCTTACACAAAAGAATAAGTGAATGAAAGGAGACCATAGATCACCAACACCTGTAAGAGACTTGGGTGATAATTCACATTTGAAGTACATTCATCCATAAATATACGACTGTTAAAGGGATTCGAGACTCTTAACAATTAGCACAATTAGTGCCTACCATTCGTATTTGCCTTAAGTCACACCCCTTTCACAATGGCAGCTATCATGATCCTTTCAAGAAACTACTCCAAATGCTATATGGTCTACAAATAAGCATTGAATACTTCAATAAATAATGATATTGAAAGATAATTAAAATTTGTGTTCTATAAGTGCCTTTGAAGCTTCATATCGCTTATATTCATGATTCTTTCAAACAAAAAACTTAGTTTTATCCTTCAATTAGCAGACCTATTGTCAACTACTTCCTGTGACGTCACATGATTTGTAAGATCTTTCAAGATCTTGTAAGACTCAAAATACTGTGATGTGTGATATCTTATAGTATCATAAGATCATGGCAGATTTTTCAAGATCATAAACTTATGAGATTTTGTAAGATCTTATGAGATTTTAAGCTAACAAGATCATGTTAGTTCTTACAAAGTTCACAGTGTGGGATATTTCAAGATTTTCATTAGGAAAATACTGCGATCTGGGATCTTACAGTATCATAAGATCATGGCAGATTTGTCAAGATCATAAACTTATGAGATTTTGTAAGATCTTATGAGATTTTAAGCTAACAAGATCATGTTAGTTCTTACAAAGTTCACAATGTGGGATATTTCAAGATTTTCATTGGGCATGATCTTACATTTTCTAACATATTCCTTTAATCATAAGATCTTTAAAATTCTTACAAAAATTATAGTCATGTTAGATCTCAGGAGATCTGACAGCTTCTTAAAATCTTATCAAATCTTAAAGCAAGAATTTGTAAGAATTTCTGTGACAAGATTTTACAAGATTTCTATCTTACGTTTTCTTGTATTGTCATGTGAAATCATGAAACATCTATAAGATCTTGCTGGGATTTTTTACAAGGGTTTCCATTAATAAAAAATACACATCACTGTCGGAATAGTATAACTTCACATATGTTTTTCCCCATCTCAGCCAGCCCTACCAGTCTGTTGAATATAGCTTTTTTCACTTGAAGGAGGACTCTAATGTATTGTTTGTCTCACATTTGGGCTGTCTATCCCCATTCCAAATGCTACAGTAGCAATTACTATTCGTAAGTGACCTTTAGGATTGCTTCAGTATGGAATGTTTCAAGGACAATGTATTACAAGCAGTGAAAAAATCCACAAGACGAAAACATGGGTAATCAGGTGAGCCGATCCGATTTGTGAATTCCTTTCCCAATGAAGATTGAAAGTACAGATACATATTGCTACAATCTTAATATGTTCCACAAGAGATTATGGTTTGATCCATTTCCTGATGCTTTAAACTTAATTCTTCTACTAGGAAGAATCTAGATCATCTTTCTCATGAGCAGAATATATCAAATTCGGTTTGTCCGGAGGTCTCACTATGATAACTGGTTTCTTCATGCCCAATATACAAATCATTTCATCCCTAGTTCCTGACAAAGCAGTAGCAGTAAATGCCATTACATTTAATTTTGTCGAAAAGAAGCCATGTAAATCCCCTAATTTACTAAACTCTTTCCGAAAATTTTTACCCCTATTGAAATCACAATAATAATAATAAACAAAAAAATCTATATTTAAAATTACCATTTCTTTACACAATGGGCTTCATCTACTACTAGAGCAACGAGACGTTTCCTCCTGACCGTAGCCTGCCAAATGTCTTTCCATTCCTTATCAAAGAGGGTCTTGGGATTAGTATATATGATTTGACAAACTGCATTAGTCATAGCTTTCTTTGCTTCGTCAGTATCAGAACTACTGATAAAGACTGTAGCTGAAACCCCCTTCTTTTTAAGTAACTCAACTTGATTAGCCTTCAAGGTCACTAATGGACTTACAACATCTGCCACAGACCCACAGGACTCCATACCTAATGGTAAAGGACAATTATCGTAATAGGACGAAGCCCACTAAGATGAGTAGAGATTGTTTGTATGTCTGTACACGTACGTATTCAGAATTTCCTCTATATATCTGCACATGCCTGGCAGTGCAATAGATTCTAAATTTCAATATTTCATTGAAAGTGGGAGTGGCTGAAAGAAAATAAAATGGCAATCATGTCAGCACATGGGAATCAGAAGTCATGATTTTCCTACTTCCTAGCAGCAAGATAAGGCAAAAACACCGTCCAAAGACATCTCCAACTGCTTGAAATGTTACAGGTGCAATTAAGTAACTATGAAACTCCTTTTAGTTGAGATAAACTCTGAAAATCAAACAAATGTCACTTCTGTCACTGACTGCACGAAACTGACCAGCCTTTCTATATCTTATGGCTATTTTAAAGTCAGTGTAGCCAGGCTTAAATTAAAAAACAAGTCAGGAGTTTTCTAGCAGCAACATAAGGTAGAAGTTTTTGCTTTTTTAGCTAATAATCTACGAGGCTGAGGTTTTCATGTTTTATATTGTTTGTAGTGAAATTGATTAGCGTGAATTAGGCATAATCATTCTAGTCTAATTGACAGCTTAAGTTTTCCTAAAAGCTTTATGCTTACTTAGAATATCGAAAAGGTCTGGAAGACAATAGTAGTAGCAGAGGGATTTTCCAAAGCCTGTTGGGAGGCCAATAAAAACATCTTTACCCTCAACAAATGACACAATGGCATCTTCCTGCTCCTTCAACAATTTGTATCCCAACTTGGCTGCACATTGCTTCAAAGATGAGTTTATCTTGCCCTATCCTTGTCAGGATTATTCCATGGTCTTTTTTGCCTTGTCTATACTCCTCTACACTCTCCAAAGCGGCCATTTTTTCATTATAAAAGGCATATTCACTAATGAAACTACCTGTCCCGTGATAATCATGTGACATTCAAGCATAGACGTGGTTCAAACAAGCTAATTGGGATGTCAATTTCTCTGGCAAAAAGCACATGTTTGAGATAACAGGGTCCCAAGAACCTTCCTCCGCAGGTAGCAAACGGGCGTGGTGAGACTATCACTATACCATATATTGGGTATATTTCAATGCTTGAAAAGTGATGTAAATATAAATAATCAATGATGAAAAATTTGCAAGCCCTTCAGATTCCAAAAATATTTTACTTGCTATTTTTTCCGTTTACTACCTGGCCTGGTAAGTAAATCAAAGCATTTGCTGACTTCTCCACTTCCAAATTAACCTTTGCAACACTTCTAACTGGCAAACAAGGTTCTTAATGGCCTTCGAGTTAGAATAGAATAAAGCCATGGATAGTTATGAAGCCACTTGTTCATAATAATTGCACAATACCATATATCTCCTATTCCTTTTTATCGACTAATTTTAAAATTTCATAATATTTATATTCGCAATGGATTGCTTCTTGCAAAATTATTAATGCATTGAAATATACCCGAACAGTATACAGGAATTGACAATTTTATTTGGCTTTTTGAGAATCACTATCTCAGTGCAGTTGCATATTATTACCACAGGATAGTGGAAACACAGACAACTGGAGAGTAAATGACTTGTGGCTCTGCAAAAAATACTCCTGCATGCCTTGCCAAGTTGGACAACTTTAAAAGGAGCTCAGGTCTTTTTGAATACTTTCTACAATATAAAAACGCAGATAATGAAGCCCTTGTTTTTGTACTACTCTGACATTGATGTAACAGCAGGTTTGGTATAACTAATGAAAATTTGTGAATTTTTTGTTAAGGTAAACTAAACTTTGTTAAGAGTCCATTTAGTGGAGAGATGCACTAATACTCATAGATCTCAGCAACAGAAGTATCAATATTTTACCCGTGATTTTGATGAATGTTGGACTTTTTTGCATGCTGGTGTTCAACGATGTTATCTCGTATCAATTCTGCAGACATGCCTACTAACTTAAGCATAAAAGCATAATTTTGTATGTCACTGGAAGTGATGTAATGCTTCGTCTCGCTTAAACACTGAGACCATAGCTGTAGTGCAACAAGGCATGTACTTCCATATTTGATTTTCGGCCATATCTTAAGTGAAATTAAAAAAATATTTAACAGAAATTTGTCCAAATTATTGTATTAGTATTATCTCTTCAGAAATGTTACCAATCTTATTAGTTCAACTTTTATGTATGATATCTTAACATACACTTTAAAATTATCACTTTTGGTGGCCATTTTATTCATGTGATTAATGGTTGTAATGTAAGAAATTAAAGGGTGGATTTGCTTATAATTTTTTGTTTTAGCTTATTCCTTCAATTGTGTGACATCTTCTATATACGTTTAGTGAAAGAGAATGTTAGAAAAGTCTCTTAGGAAGTGTTGAGATGTTTTAAATGCAAGAAAGCAATGAAAAGTAGTGACTTTGGTAGTGAATATATGAAAGATTTAGTTAATATGTCAGATGATGCTTTAGACACTGAACATAAAAAAGTAGACCCCTTTTTGACTCAAATAGCACAATAATGTGTCACACAATCTACCTCATAGATAATTTCTGTGAAGATTGGGTAGTACAACTTGATTGGGATGACAATGTGTCACTAGGCTTATTTTTGTTGGTAATTAACACAACACTTTGCGTTAGGAGAAACTAATACAGCATAGTCTGTAAGATTGATTGTCGGAAAGTCTGATTGTACAATTAGGAAATGAAAGTCCTGTTTTTATTCTCATAATTGTAATATTCCTGAGAGTAAGCAAGGGAAGTACGAGAGACCTGGAATTATTTGAGAGAATGGCCATCTCAATGGAGAAGCAAAAAAGTACGTCCACCTGAACAATAATGTAAAGGTATGCTAAACCTTACAGTTAGTAGCTTTTGTCACTGTGTGTTAACAACACTCTCCTTCAGAATACAACATTCATACCTAGGTTTCCTAGAAGAATTACCGTACAAACTGTACGAAAATGGATGCATGAATTAGGATTTCATGGAACTCAAAAGAAGAAACGTAAATTTTGTTGATTACCATGAGAGGTCAGATGTTGCTGAGTATCGACAAAAGTTATGTGGGATGGTTGGTTTGGGATTCCTAATTTCTGATAAGGCTGCAACAGAAGATGCCAGAAATGCTTTGCGACATGGTATTGCACCAATTTGTCAGGAAAGAGTAGAGAAAACTGTAATAATGTTTTATGATGAAATAACTTTACAAAACCAATGCACTGTTTGGGCTGAAAAAGGAACTTCTGTATTTCAACCTAAATCAAAAGGGAGTGGAATTATGCTACGTGACTTTATTGCAGAGAGAAATGGATATTTCTGCCTAACTGAAGAGGAATATGAGAAAGCTAAGTAGATCAGTGAGTGAAGAAGTCACTTATAGATGACTCTAGTAACAATAGTAAAGAAGATACTAGTATGATGACACTAGTCAGGAAGATGAGGAATCAGGCATACAAATGGTTCACTACATGTGATTGTCATTTTTTTTAAACAGGTTGAATGTATTAGTGAACATGATGATGAAAATATTAGTAACGCGGTAGCGTTACTAAGTAGGATTCACCCCCAAACGAAATGGCTGCTACGACTTTTGCAGCCTTGCTATACTGGGAAAAAGTGCTCCTATGCTTTATAAAGTACTTTATCTTGACCAGAGGACTCCATTAGTGCAACTAGCTTGGCTCTAGACCTTGTCTAAGAGAAAAGCCAAAAATCGGCGAACCGGCCGTTTTGTTCAGCCACCTTTTTTCATCATTATCATCATCATCATCAAGAAGTCCTGTCAATCCAGTTGTCGGTGTGTATTTCAGTATCAGTTCAGAGGCGTATTTTGGGGGGGGCTGAGGGGGCTTGAGCACCCCCCTCAGGGCTGGGCTCAGAAAAAATTACTGAAGTCCTGGACTCTTGCATCACTACCAAGTCTCTTAACAAAGTTATCTAGCCCCCTGATCATGATTTCAGCAGTTTCCAGTGCTTTAAGGAGCAATCAGAAGTACCAGTAACATAGCAGTATGCTTGAAATGATCTTGGCCCCACCCATAATTGACGAAAATGCAGGAAAAGGCTGTTTTACCGCTGTAAAAGTGGGTGTGGTCAAAATTGCAGCGCGCTTCGCGCACCTTTACCATTCTCCTCCCCCTATTCCTAGATACGCCCCTGCAGTTGGTGCTACAACAATAATTCTTACACCAATCTACTCTAACAGTCTATGCGCAGGTCCATGTCCCATCAGATCATTCTTCAAGTAAGGAAAAAGAGGTACTGTGGCTGCTGGATCGAGCCATCTTAGCTGCATGCCACTATTTTGTTAATTAAAAAGCATGCCATGTCCTCCAAAATTTGGGTGTGGTCGCGCATGCTCAGATCTAAATCTGCAGCTCTGGAAGAAGTTAATTTTTTACCAAGCTATGCTTGCAATCAACTACTGCAATACTTTAGTGGAGGTTTCCAGGTATAAAAGAAGGTATTAATCTTACATGTTACTGTTTTATCAAGTGTGTGATTTTATTTTATTTTAAAAAACAAACAATTAATTAATGTTATGATATGCAATGATAATATGAATGACAACAGCCTGGAAGAACAGGAATAGATGTAACACTGCATGGAAGATGGACACTCTCAGCTCACAGCTTCTTAAACAAGGACTTGTGTCAAGACAAGTATTAATTTCACTTGTCATCAGGATAGTTGATATTCCTTCAGCATGTCTCAGGGGCGTATCCAGGGGGGTGCTGAGTGTACTTGAGCACCCCCCTTATGGCTGGGCTCAGAAAAAATTACTGAAGTTCTGAACTCTTGCATCACTACTACTAAGCCTCTTATAAAAGTTATCTAGCACCCTGATTATGATTTCAGCAGTTTTCAGTCCTTGAAAGAGTGATCAAAAGTACCAGTATGCGAGCCAGTATGCTTGAAATCATAGAAATGATTTTAACCCCACCCGTAATTGACGAAAAATGAAGAAAAACACCGTTTTAACCCCTAAAAAGTAAGCGTGGCCAAAATCGCGGCTCACTTTGCGCATGGTCTATTATCTATTATCTATTATTGCATTGTTCTATTATCTATGCTTTGTGCGCCCCTAATTTCCTTTTCGCTGTATTCTCTACCCCAGCACCCCCTTTCCAAATTCCTAGATACACCCCTGTATCTATTCAATGCTGTATCTCATAAATGATGTAAAGTCATAACAATGATAATAATAATAATGAAAATTATTGTTTGTATAAAATCAACAAGCATCGCAATGGCAACTAATAAAATATTATAAATATTATTTAAAAATCAACACAAACAAGAACATAAAAAAACAAGGTTAAGTAGGATTCCGAACGACCAACGAAAATAGAAAATACGAAATGAAAATCCTACTTGTGATGCAAATTCTACTCTACATTCCAAGGTGATCCGTAATTGTTAACATAATAACATTGAAAGTACAATGTAGATTAGAATTTGCATCACCAGTAGGATTTTCATTTCGTATTTTCTATTTTCATTGGGCATTCGGAATCCTACTTAACCTTGTTTTTTAAAATTTTTTGTTCTTTTGTATAAAAAGACTTGAGAATGATAATATGAAGTCTGGTAAAATAGTTCATTAATTATGTGTGTAATTGTTTTTTTCCTTATGATATACCTGATGGGGAAGATTGTTTCAGCATTGTAGCTGCCCATTTTTTTCATACTTATTAATTAACCAAGGCCACTTGTATACGTTATATAGCTAGCTACCTTATGTCACTAAGTTTGATGACAAGAATAATCTTCGGTTCATGTATTTTCATGTCAAAAGCTAAATTCTGTATTCATTTCGTGATGAACTGGAACTTCCTCGTTTAAAGCTCCTGTTTAGTCATAATGTTTAATTTATTTTCATCATTTGTCATTACAGTTCACTTCCAATGGCATTAATGTTTATGGTGAACCTGACTTTAACTTTAATTCAAATTGTTTTGCCTATTTAGAAAAATCTGCTTCATCATGCCGGTTGAAGGAGGTATGTAGTTTCTTAGCTAAAGTACAATGAATTATATAATGCCTCATTATAGTTATGTTATGGAACAAAGCCTTGTAGGACTATGTGTGACCTCATACCCTTGAAAGATCTGCTTCACTACATGGAACCCGAGTGTTCATTAGTTTTGGTGATTATGTTGAACTGTCAGAATGTGAATCAATAAATCAGAGTATAGGAGAGACGAAAGGTATGTACATGTTAATACGTATTTACATGTACGTTTATTTATCATTCTTCAATAATCCAATAGGTCGCTCTAAATCTGCATTTAGTTCCCTTAAAGACAAAGAATAATGAGCATAAATTATTAATCAGGAGTTTATGCATGTTTTAAAAATTTTTTTGCATTACAATCAGTGTACTTCAAGACAGGTAGACATCGTACTTGATTGTAAATTGCTAATTGTATTGAACACAGCGTCGTACTTTGCATTTTGCTTTTTTTGATAAAGATTATTCTCACAATAGATCTTGATCTGTGCCGCATCAAAGACTTCAAACTGCATAATAAATCACTAAAATCTACTGATCCTTTCACTCACAACATAATGCTGCCCAAGTTATTGTCAAGCTATAATATCCTCATATTTCTGGTTGGCAAGATACATTATTGAAAAAGAAAATGAATTTTGATGATATAAGTTTTTTATCTTGCAATTCAACTTCTCTTCGTTGGTCAGTTATTATTCTGCTTTTATCTGAAACAAGCGAAGTAATTGTTTCTATGAAAGAATCACTGGCTATGTACATGTGCTGTGACACCAGGCAGAGTAACACTTATGGATTTTTTGCAATTGTACTCAAGGTTAACAAAGGCAACAGTGAATCTCATTTCACATGTATATTGATATCATACTGATTTAAAATCTCACAATTCAAACATTAGCAGTACAACAGCAAGAAGGCTATGCCGACTGTTCCCTGCTTTCTATCACTTATGCTGTTAAGCTTTGTTTAGGAAACAATCCTGAGAATTCAAGTTTTGATCAGGATGCACTAAGAAATGATTTGTACAAGTGTTTTATTAATGAAACTCTGAAACCATTCCCAAAACAAAAAGTTAAACCTCTCCCATGACCCAGGAAACTATACTATGAAGTAAAAATCTTCTGATAATGCACATTGCTAGAAAATTATGATTAAATAATGATCATATGTAATTTTTGTCTGGAATTGTACCAATGCTTTTGGGCTGGGATGAAAGAAAGTGAATTTGACGATATTGGTGATTGGATGTGTGACATTTGTAATAAGTACTCAACTAATAGTTTATTTGTATTGGTTCAAATGAATTTCTGTATTATGATAAAAGTTTTATTGTTCAAATAATAATGCCCTATTTGGGGACCTAAAGTGGGTCAATGTATTGTCCTGCCATCTGATTTTGAAAATTTTGGTAACAGAGAAAGGGTTAAAGATCAAAAATTGTAAATCCTATTTAATGGAGAAGTAGGATGGTGTACAGTGGACTGCATTAGAAGTCAGACTATGGCAGCACTGAGTCATATCATGCCCCACTGGTATTTGAGCACCAGTCTTTGCTTGTCTGTCTTCAAGTTCTAATTGTTAATTTTAAATTGTGTAAGTCCTAAATTCATATTTCTATTTTGTTTTGTTTGCCCCCTACTTTCTTGTCATTTTCAGTGACAGTAAATATTGACAATACTATGTCTTGTCAAATCTTGTGGGTCTTAAGCAATAGTCAAGGATTGTTAATTGATGAGTTTCTATTTATTGTTTGCTTTTTTTGTATTTGCAATATCCTGTTTTTATTTTTTGTTTCTGACGCTATTGTCTTGTCCTGTCTGGATGATGTGAGGAGGGCAAAGACAATGCTGTGCCTATTCAATCCTCATGAATTTTAAATGACAATCAATATTTTTCAATTTTCATGTCTTTATTTCATTGCTTTACAACTGTAACTTCTAAATCCTAGTTATTATTTTTATTTTTAATGCTATTTTCCATCTCTTAATATTTACTGGAATTTTACCAATCATAAACATGGTGAGTTTAAATTGTTGTTATAGTTTTTTTCTTTCTACAGTTACACCAATCACACTGGCTTGCTTTTAACCCTGATGGAAAGAAAAATGGCTGTTGCTTGTCGCCCTGATGTAATGGAAAGGTTTGTGCATGCCAAAATAACACAGGAGGGTTGCTCACAACTTTAGGTAAGCCGTCACTTGCAGTCACTCTATCCTGCAGAGAGAGGTATTAGTGTTCGCAATTGAGCATTTTTGTGCGATGAAGGATATACACAGGACAAGAAGGCTTAACGATCAGCAAGTAGAAGTGGCTGCCAGAGAGGCAGTTTCAATGGTAAATGTATCTGTTACATGTACATGTAAACTATTGACCTAAGTTTTTCAGGTTGGTCCAAGTTATGGTCAAAAAACAATGAAAGTACTGCTATCATCAGAAGCGATTGTTGTGGGCGAGGAGAGAGTGGGAAAGGCACTGAGCCTAGTCAATCCAGCCCAGAACTATGAACGTCGAACCACCACTGCAAGGTTCTTAACTGAGATGGTCGTTCCACAGAACCACCACCTCAGTTAAGAACTAATATTTTTGTTAAATATTATGTAACTCAGTGATATTTGTTACCATGAAAAAAATGAAAAAGATCTTCTACACGAATCACAGCTGAAGTGCAAATGGTAATGACACACAAAAGTAAGAGAGAATATTCTAGGTACTTTATTGCATCACAACCATTTATTTATTAATAATTCACTAATAATTAATTATTTATTAACGTCTCCCTAACAATCTTTTTTTCTATTGAGTTTCAAATTTTTTTCAATAGTTTAGAAACCATCAGTAGAAGAGCACATTAGTAATAAGGACAATACATATAGTCAAACTCAATTTGCATAATGTCTAATATTTAAATCAATTGAATTACATGCATGGAGGAAGATCATCTGGTTCTTCGTTGTCAGTTTGTGTAACTTTTTTCATTCCAGTTAAGAATGCATTGAGCCCCCTTGTTACCATTGTCTCATTGTATCCTCGTTCAGCACGACAACTAGGATGTACTTTTGTAACGGCATTGGTACCACTATACCAGGAGTTAATGCAAGTTTTGCTACCAAGCATAGTCTTACAGCATTTGTTTACAATAAGAGGTGGTTTCATTGGTGTCTCATGACAAAATATTTTTACACTTGAAAGTGTCACAAATGACTTTCCTAGGAATTTTTGTTTGTTTAGTTAATTGGTTCACCCCAGACACACTTTCCAGGGGTGTAGCCATGGGGGTGCAAGGGAGAGAAATGCTCCCCCGTCTTAAAATCAAAATTTAAAACAAACAAAAGAATAGGCTACTTCTGGAAGGAAAAGCTGTTCTACAACTTACATATAAAAGGAAAAGTCTATATCAGTCGTTTTATGATGCCATTATAAAGCTGAAAAGGTATTTAACGTTGCCTATGATCTTTCTAGAAGTCCCTTAATATTGAAAAATAGGTGTGATTACACCCTCAAAAGGCTTGGTCTTGCAAAATGCCACAGCTCGCAAAGCACGCAGCAAATTCTCCCTCCTCTCTTCAAAAATCGTGCCTACATCTCTGCTTCCCTTTAAATATTACATATCATCCAAAAGTGTTGCAAGCTTTTCATCAACAGCTGTCTTTCCTTTGAGGCACAAATTCAAAATCTTCATCTGAATCAGACTCAAATACTTTACGGCTTTTACTCACACTCCAATTTGAAACAGCAAAAGTGTCACGCCTTGGTGCTTTCCAAAAATTGAAACCTATAGCATTCAATATAAAAGTCATCTTTATGTACCATGGGCAGTTTGCTTGTGACTAATTGAATAGGTCCATGTATGTATGCATGTATATAGTAAATCTACCCATAGTTTCTTCAAAATTTTCAATCTGTAAACAGTCACAATAACAAGATTCACCCCCAATCTTTCTAACTGCTGCTAATACAAAACTTTGTGATGCCTTTTTTTCATCAATATTGAAATAGTAAGCATTCAGGAGCGTAATAGCAACGGTAGGAAATAGGCTTCTTGAAAAAAAGTTAAACACAAAGAGCGAAATTTGTGGTGATGCAGGAATATTGGAAGATGTTGAAATGGGCATGCTAGTACTGGATACAGTCTGTAGTTGGTATCAAGGACTGATACAACAGGGCGCAACATTAACAATGAGCTTCTGGTACTCTTATAGACCTTCAAACTGGCCATTTGTGTTAGGAAATAGCAGATCCATCTAGTTCATCCTTGAGTGAGGCCTCATCTGGTTCGACTAGAAATCGGCAGCCAAGATTCTCCCTAGTGACTTGTGATACATGTAGTTCCAAACTTCGTTCACTTCTTTTCAAAGTAACCATCATTCTTCTCAATCTTCTGTCTTTCGCTATCTAAGGCTGTACCAGGGACTAAGGCAGGAGCCAATGCAGAGCGAGTCAAGTAGCTAGAGGAACTCATTAATTGTAACCGTGAGATTCCATGTGCTATTACTGACGCAGGTGATTGACTCACGTGGGCTCCAATGGTCCATGTTGTATCATAATTAATAATTATTCACAATAATAAGAATTATTCACAATGATAAGAATTATTCATAATAATAAGAATTATTCAAAATAATAATTATTATTTACAATAATAATTGTAATAACATTTACGATAATTATAGGAAAGGGAGCGCACAAGTAACATATGGTAACAATGAATTACTTACATAATCATAATGTTAATGATAAAGTTTGGTAAGTTTTAAGTAATCTAACCACTTTGGATTTACATATTATACTCAATATTTTTCAATGGCAACCTGCTTCATGCCAGGTACAACCAAATAAGATAGTGTTGAATAAAATTAAAACCCACCTATACACGTAATATTGCATTTACATCATTTGTTTTAGTATCACATTAGAATCATCCAGTAGAGACAATTTGGGTTGAGATTAATAGTAGGGTGAACTGTCCAACTAAAGCATGTCTCATAGATTTGGAGGAAACAGCATTATTTTCTATGGGTGATGCTATGAAGTACTGTGTCATGGCTTGCTATTCGTGTCACTAATAATTGAGCATTAGAGCATTAGATTCATGGAATCAACATACATTACAGGGTAAGTGAGAAAAATTTATCAAAGTATGTGCTTCATATATTTTACAGTTTAAGTGTTCAGAAATGGTGCTCCTAAAGAAGTCATGAGATGGTTGCAGTATTATTATATCATTCTGTTTTTCCAGTGCGTGGAATGGAGTCTCTTGGTTCTCACATAACCCATTTTAGTGCATTTGGCATTGATCTGTTTCAAGGGCAAACTGACTGGTCGAAGGAGAGCATTTTTTTAAACAAAGGTATTCAGACTTTGGTATTTTCTGATACACAGATGTGAACAATGACTTTCATCTATTTCAACAAGGTCTATTTTTTCATTGAAAAGACAAGAGTTTTGATGTAATATAAATATATATTGTGACCTGATATGAGAACACCAGGCTATCTGCGGGAATTATCATTTTGAGCTATGGGCTCATAATCACGAAAAATCTTTACCTGGGCGAAATTCATTTTATCACAGAAACATGTTATTTAAACAAAATCCTTTCATTTGATACCAAAATCAGGGGTAGCGAAGCCTTCTTTGCCGAGTTCTAAGCCCTATGACATTTTTACCTTGATTGTGCATGGAGAATGTTACACGGAGCGACCACGGAATAAAAACGGAGGGCTTTAATGTGTCAAAGGTAACCATGGAGTCTCTATAGCAACTATTTAAAGTATAACAAAGACGAAAGACTACTTTAAAAACTATGGCTACAGAAAGAGACATTGCTCGCTTGTTAAATGAAATAGGTCCTCGAGACAGTGACTACGTTGCTTCAGTTCTTGGGGACTACTTTTGTGATGAAATTAGTGGTAAGCTTATTCATAACACTGTTTACATACTAACTGTGAATAGCGGTTAGCTATCACAACAATGACATTCCATCACCTGTATAAATGCACAACATTATTAATATTAAACATAGTTATACAGTGTATTTGTTAATTGATAGAGACAGATTATGAAGCAGTAGAAGATATGGAAGAAGAGCTAGAGGAAGGGAAAGAAGACAAAGTGACAAAAGATTGTGATGAAGATATTAATCCACCACTGTTTGATCTTGAGGTGGCTGTGGAGCTACAAGTATCAGATCTTGATTTAGAATTAGCAACGCCTGATGCTCTAGCTACTTTAACTACTCACTCTTGTGATGACATGAGGAAGGAAGACCTACAGGAGGAAAAGGAATTATCAAAGTTCTCTGCACATGTATGTGGTTGCTCAGATAATTGCTATGCACTGTTCAGTCACT
Organism: Amphimedon queenslandica; assembly: GCF_000090795.2. NCBI lineage: Eukaryota > Metazoa > Porifera > Demospongiae > Haplosclerida > Niphatidae > Amphimedon > Amphimedon queenslandica. The sequence continues at coordinate 8,919 of NW_003546393.1, read as the reverse complement.
CTTACATAAAAACATTTAGATGTGACATACAAGCCATGGCAAAGCCTGTTCAAGAAAATGCTATTATGAGTCAAATGGCAGCAACATCTACCATGGGGCGATTGTCAACTGGCAACCACAGGAGACAAAAAGAAGCAATTTTTTACGTTCATTCATCAAGGTCGTAAAGTTTGTAACTATGAGTGACACAACACAAAATTAATTATGCATTTTAATTAGATATGTAGAGTAACATTTCTGAAGCTACATGCATGTGGCAAAAGCAGGTTTGAGGAAATCATGAAAAACTACAGAATGAATGGATTAATACCAAAATATAAGACTTAAATATTAAATGTTATGTACTTAACTTTATTGGAGTTCACAGAAATGCTAGAAAGACACCAAACCATGCTTTGACTTATGATGATATTCTCTGGGTTGTTGCTTTCATCAGAAATTACGCTGAAGCCCATGGAATCAGTCTTCCTGGAAGAATACCTGGAATAAAAAGTTACGAGAATAAGAAGTTCTTACCATGCAGTACATCTAAAAGGCAGGTATACTTAGTGTATACGGAATCATGTGAAGGGCTTCGTGTCAAAGCATGTACTGAAACAACATTTAACATGTTGTGGCGATGCTACCTGCCTTATATTGAAAAAATTAAGCCTACGTCTGATGTGTGTGCCACTTGTAAAGAGATAAGTTGACTGATTATGAGAAGTGCTAACATGCAATCAGATGAAAGGATAACTGAGGTAAGTCAGTATTGTAATAACACAAGTATTATATTTAGAGCAATGCAAAAGGGACTAGATCACAGAAGTCTTGTTAAATAGGAAAGGGAGTACTATAAAGATGTATTATATGAGGCACAATTATTGTTAAAAGGGTTGTATACTGATGCAGCAAACAATTACAATCCCCCACTAACAAGGCCACTTGCTATGTTAAGTGTTGTAGCACATTATGGCTTGCTCAACAGGTAACCTTTTATGATAATTATTAAAGTGTATCTTGCTTACTTACTTTTATAAAAGGTTCACTATCCTTTAAGTCTACTACAAGCAGGTCCAATTTATTTTCTTACTCCCAGAAAATGTGGCATATTTGGTGTGTGATGTGAAGCTATCCCTCAGCAGGTTAATTTCTTGATCGATGAATCATTCGACACTGGTTAAGGGGCAAATCCTGTCATAAGCATGGTACATTTTTATTTGAAGAATCATGGCCTCAACTCAGTCAGTATCCATTTCAATGCTGACAACTGCACAGGGCAAAATAAAAATAATACAGTTATTCAAGTAAGTATATTACATGCACAATAATGAACATTTTAAATGTAATTCTTTATTTTAGTACCTCTTATAGAGAGTCATGACAGGACTCAATGCGTCCATTTCAATATCTTTTCTGCCAGTTGGACACACAAAATTTTCTCCTGACTGGTGCTTCGGACTATTAAAGCAAAAATTCCGTAAAGCAGAGGTGGACTCATTGGATGACTTCGTTGAAGATGTAGAACTATCATCTCCCGTGAACAAAGCCCAACCAGTAGGAAGTAGCAATGGTGAACTCGTTGTAGAAACACTTGACTGGTGTAGTTACTTTGCTACATTATTCAAGAAAATAAAAGGCATCAAAGGCTTTCAACACTTTGTTGTAAATGCGACCTCACCTGGTGTAGTTGCAGCCAGACAAGCTGTAGATGGCCCAGTCACACAATTCAATTTGCTGAAGGAGGACGCTCAAATAATGGAAGATGAACTACCTAATATATTACGACCAAAGGGTATGTCAACTGATAGGAAATGGTACCTTTACAAAAAGATAAGACCATTTTGCAGATACGAATGGAAAGATGTAACCCGCCCACTTCCTGTTGCACCTCAACTAACAGGATTATCTCGACAATCAACTCGAGGTGTACATGATCCACCAGACCTCGCAATGGGAATCAAACTACCACATTCTCCAAGGCAATCTCTAGAACCACCTGCAACACCAAGAAAATGTGGTAATTGTGGTCAATTTGGTCATAATAGAGAACTTGTCCATGTAATCAGTAAATGAATAACAGAAATGAGTTTGTGTAATGCACTTACTATTGATCCCCTTTCAACAGGAGAGGAACTAGTTTGTCTACAACAAACAGACTATTGATCCCCTGAAACAGGAGAGGAGCTAGTATGAATGCCAAACATTCAAACTATTGATCCCCTTAAACAGGAGTGGAACTAGTTTGAATGGCAAATATTCAAACTATTGATGCCCCTAAAGGAGAGAAACTCGTTTGTAACACTAAGACATACAGATTATGGATCCCCTTTTTTGAAAACAAAGGTGTGGAACTAGTATGTGCATGAGAGTCAACATAAACACAAACACTCACTTTGTTTAAAACTTACTAACTGAAAAGAGAAGGCCCAAGAGACAGTTAGTCACAAAGTTATCATGCAGGTGATGTGTTTATCTGTACAGGTGAGACGACTGATAATAAAAATGTGTTGGAGGAGAATACCAAAATAGAAGTTATTGCGTCATTCACAGCCAATCAAAGAACACCAAGTGTCACCTGTGACCTTTAGGATATAAAATAAGACACCTGAAACTGTATCAAAAAGTAATGGCTGCCCCAATAGAGGATGTCGTCATTCAGGTCCATCCATCTGATGGTAAGTTGGAAATATGTAACCCTATGGTGATAACTATAATGCCTTTTGTTTTTGGTAGATGAACTTAGTAAGTTGTTTGTACATTTATGTTTGTGTTGTACATTAAAAGCAATAAATAACTGTATTTATAGCAGAAAAAGATGAAGTAAGGGTGAAAGAGAAGAAAGGAAACAGAGGAGAAAGGGGACAGAGACAAAGAGGAGAGTGGAGATAGTCGATAGGTGAATGGTAAGATGAAAAGGTGAAACATACAACTATACATGACTTTGTTTTTAATTGAATCAAATGGCTTAAGTAAGTTTTTTTATATGTGTGATTGTGTGACAATTTTTGTTGTGAAGCAGCTATGAGAAGGACTATGAAACTAAAAAGTAATTTTGCATTCCATTTTAATTAGTTCTATTTAAAACAAAGAGGCAAGAAGAAAGAAGGACGGCCCTTAGGTAATTAAACAATAGTTGAATTACTTGTACTTTGAATTCACATTTCTTAACTAAAGACTTGGAACAGTTCAGGCCAGGTCTCCGAAGTAAACATAATTTTAAGAGTAAATTAAAGGCTTTATGCCATTGTAATTAGGGCAGTTGGAACTCATTGAAGAAGGCTGGAGGGAGAGGAGGGGGAGTAGTGAGGAGACGAGAGAAGAAACAGAGACAGGGGAGGAGACTGAGACAAGCTAAGAGACAGGGACAGGAGAAAAGACTGGGACAGGAGAAAAGACTGGGACAGGGACAGAGAGAGACAAGGGAAAGACATTTAAAGTATCAAAGGAGCATTATTGAAATGAGTAATCACTATAATTTTTTTTTGCTTAGAAGAAGCGAAGGCAACACAGAGGAGGGTGGGGTAAAGGTGGAAAGCGTGGAAGAGGGAAGGAAGGGGGCCAAGGAGGTAGAGGGTTAGGACAAGGAGGAAGAGGAGGAGCACCTCATCCAACAGTAAGGAAAGTAACATAATGAATCATAAGAATAACAATAATCTTCTGTAGGATTCATCAGCAAGTGTCAAAACTATTAATTATTTTAATGTTAAATGTAGATCCCTTATTTATAGTTCCAAATAAAATCTAAATAAAAATACTACCTGTACACTCAAGCAGAAGTGATGTCTGGATGTAAATGAAGTGTATGACCCAGATGATGTTATTACAGTTCACAGAAAGGACTTTATTGGCACTAGAACACATAGCAATAACTCTACAACTTTTGTAATGAAGAAACTTACTTGTTTTTGAAGTCTCAATGCATGGCTGGGCTTTAGATCACTCTTAAGATGTCCAAAAAGCAAGAAAAGTAAGTTAAAATGCTGCCAAGTGCTTCTTTCTTCTTTACCCGTTTATTAATTGATGTGGGTGTGGTTTATGTGGTGGGTGTAATCACATTTACTACATGAACGGGCGTGACACGGAAACATTGAAAATAAATTAAAATGCCTTTTTCTCTGTACTTGTGTTCCAGAGTCATCATCCAAACAGCATCCCTAACTGCAAAGTTTTATTGCGCATTGTCATAAATGGGATGTCATTGGAAAGGAAATTTTTTTTCTATCTGTAAGTACCAAAAACTGATTTTACCAAAGTCCCGCAGATAGCCTGATTTTTTCAAATCGGGTCACTTATGTATAATTACATATATTAAATTAATAAACAAGACTTATAACCTATAATGAATTTCTTTGTTCTACTATGGCAGCATTGCCGCTACTGCTTTGAATAACCATCTATATAATCTTTATAATTGATAACAGATGGCACTAACAAGCTGTTGCTACCAATCTTACAAATGATTTTGTAATGCACATGCACAGTTAATAATTTAGTCACGTGATTCCATTCTTGTTTATTCAAGTAGTGTAGTTGCTCGGTTTGGAAGAACTATAGCTCGTTGGCATCCATACTGAAATGACTACTCTGGACTCTCCTCCACCATTAGACACTTCACATTCTTCTTAACAGAAATACCCTTATTGTGAGATGATGAGAGGAGGACAGAATTGTTCTTGAATCAAGTAACGACATCATATTTACGAGAAGTCTTTCATGTCGATCCAGAAGGTGTGTGGTTAAGAGATGAGATGAGCAATACAGCATATTACCAAACAAATGAAGGAAAATTTGTTGGTTTGAGAACAACACAGACTCTTATGGTAGAATGACCCAGTTAGGTCCGCACCTCCAGATACGAATAGTTCAACAAATACTTTGACTAGTACCCCTAATACCAGTAGCACAGCACTAAAGCTGCATTCAACATCATTAGCTCACCTGCAATTTAAATCTGTGGTCGCTGGGCTAGGAAAAAGGGCTTCTTCATCACCCATTACATGCCATGTCAAGCTAGGAGAAGCTACTGTACATTGAAACACAAAGACAAGCAAGCCAACCTTTATTCGTTGCACTAAGCATATATTGAAGTGCATGAATCAACAGCAACAGTGGAGTAGATCACAGAGGAGATATGAAAGAAGAAGGGGGAATCGTATACATTGGTAACAAATGATGGATGGGAGTTGGAAAACTCTATGGCAACAAAGGGTAAGGCCTAAGACCTTTGCTAATTTAATGAATTTTATAATGCATTTCGTTTTAACATAGATGGATTTTACGACCTGGGGGCCTAGTTCCCAGGTCGTCCCATAATTGATTTCACCCAAGTGCGATAAATATATTTGTATGTCAACACTTACATTTCTTCTTTACATGTTGTTTTGGAGAAATAACAAGCCTTAGCAGCTACCCGCCCACGCTATGTAAGTGGGTGTGGTCACGGAAAACAATATGGTGGTTTAAACATGGGACAATGTTTTGAGCTTTCTAACAGGGAAAGAACATAAAAATACTTTCTAAAGTCTTTTGTGGAAGCATTAGAAGGTAGAGAGAACCTTCATCAGTTTCAATAAGAGTCCAGCTGTACTTACAAGGTGGTGAAACAATTATAGAAATATTTTTATACTGTTACACTTGTTCATTTACACTCACATCAGCGGAAAAGATCAAAATTGCTTAAATTGTAGGTATGAAAGTAAAACTAAAGCAAGAATGCAAAACATTTTTCTTAGTATGAGTGACTGTGTCTATGATTCGTAAAATATTATTTGTTTCTTGATGTGGTTGGCTTGAAAACAAAGATATTTGAATATCATTTAATTTCTTCGTTAACAGACTCACGTACTACGATATTTTGACATGATCGCTTCTCCTTACATATGGATCATATTGGCAATGTTTGCTGAGAGGCAATACAGCCCATAGGATTGTTCAGTGTATCAAGAGTCAACATTAAACCTACTATGAAGCCATTGTCCATAAGATTACTTTGCCTTCCAATATGTAATTCAACTTGTGCTCCTACATCACCCATCCAAAAAATGTCTTTGACACAAATAGTTCTAAGGCCAAAAGATATAATCACGAATTCTCAAATAATTCAATGGGAAATGCTTGAAAAGTTCTGGAGGCTTTTCCACCATTAGTTAATGGTGAAGGTTTTAAATTTCTACATTGAGGCCAATTCCTCCAAAGTATGTAGAATCTGAGTGTTCTTCCAACTAATGTTACTACTAGTCCTAGTAGACGAAAGTCTATACCTAGGAAAATTCAAATGCTACATTAGTCTACTACAGAAAGACATTCATACCTAAGCTTCAAACAATAAACATATTATTGATATTAATTTATTTTTGTTTCACAACTATACTCTACTGCAAATTCAAGAGGAGTGTTACAAGTCAATGCCCATGACAGTCTTGAAGGATCACTTAGAAAGCTGCAAGGTCCTATTAAACATGAAGTTAATGTTTTACTTTTGTTCCACAACTTTAGTTACAATAGTAATGAAGATAAACTTGTTGAAAAATTAGACACTACACAATGTATCATCTAATCATTACTGTCTTCGAAGAGTTTGATGAATGACTTTCCTTGTTTTAAGAATGATGGAGCTGAGATTCTTGTTACAAGGGAAAATATTTTGATGGTTGGAATGAAATTTTTGCAACATCTGGATGACAGTCCTGCATGATTACAGTTATGTTTATCTCCATAGGTAACATTTGATGGTGAAAGAAGAAGTAATAAAAAAAACAATTTGAAGAATATGGACATGCTATTTTGAGGTAGAATGTTTCAAATTTGATAGTAAGACAAAAGGTCAGTACTAAAAACTATATTCATTGTGTTTTATGTTTCTTAAGATTGTTTTTACCCACGTGCAATTTATCTGTATTTGACACTTACATTTTCTTTACACTTTTGTATGAAAGAAAAGAAATTAAAAAAAGCCTTAGTAACAATATGCACGTGTAGTGTTGCACCTTAACCTAAATAGGTTTGTTGATAGCAAAGAAAAGGGAGCTTCAAAATGAGACAAAGTCTTAAGCTTTCCATTAGAAAGATAAAGCAAACACTTTCAGAAGAGAGAATTATTATATATCTTGGTGATGCCAACTGCGCATTAAATATGGTGAAAACAATCTTAGGATATATTTATTTTAATACTCTTGTTTCTAAAATAGAGACTGTGTGACAGTGGGATGATTTATTTTGATATTTATTTCCTTTCATTGCTACTTGTAGTTATGAATATTTGTGAATGACCCACTAGATATAATTTGCGACTTAAAATGTACAATATGTTCTTCGTTTTATGTTCATGTAGAACAGGTATTTTAAAGCAATATTGCACTGTAATTGATGGATTACTTCATATTATCAGAAATTAAAATGATGATTGTGGAAACAATGCATTGAACTGATTCTTGATTCTGGTGACACTAAGCCTCTTTCTCACATGAAACTTAGTGTCATGTGAGAAAGTGGCTTAATGAAGCAGACCTGATTTTTTACCTATGCATTTTTAAATCTGAAGCTAAATCAGATCAACTGAAAGAAGGACTTTAGTTTCTTAATGCTCGAATGTTGATGTCAAGGCAGAATAATAGAACAAAGTCATTTTTTCTTGTTGCTTTGGTGTCATTAACAGCTGGTAATCATGTGCAACTAGCATAGAATTATTATAATGATTATGCCTAATACTTCATCATGCATTGACAATGTGAGCTTATGGCATGTTGTATTTTGTTCAATTTAGTACATTACTACATGAAAATTTGAATTCCTGTTTTAATTGTAGATTTCTTTTTGAGTCTTTTTACATTGAGATCTAATGTACAAGATGAAGATAATGTGGCTTTCCACTCTATGATTACTAGGTTGCAAAAAGAATGACATGTCACAGAATAATGTACTGTTTCTTCTTCTGGTCTGAAGAATATATGGCTTCGACCCTGCTCCAGCACTATAATTTAATTCTAAGCAGACATATGCAAAGTCATCAGTTTGTCTTAGTAAATTAACCCTACTCACACAATATAACAAATGTAGAAAGTTGAAACAAATGATGGATGTTTTAGTGACAATGCATGGCAGATTTCACCAGAATTAGTATTATCTCTATATTTTTGTTATTAATCCCATTTGATTATCTCCATTTATGATTGTAACTATCAAGAAGTCATCATTACTGTTAAGTTTGAGAAAATAAGCAGGGATAATAAATTTTGTTACACATATATGGAGTGATTAACCAGTGCTGGTAGTAAAATCAAAGAGGTGTCTCCGCTAAGTCAGACATATTACTTTACAAACGGTATGACATCATTTATATACTAGCAGAAATTAAAAAATCAATATATTGACAAATAATTATTAATTAACTTGAATAGAACTCACAAACAGGAAGGTATAAACCAGTTCAATAATAATCTGTTTTATAAGGTTGAAATCTTGCTGCAAAAGCTCCTTTTTGGTTAGGGACACAGTACAGCAGGCAGAGCAATTTTATTGGCACTCATAGAACTTGGCTTTCCTAGAGTCCATCCAAGTCCCGTGTATTTTTGTGAATTTCTTTTCTTGGCTTAATGGGATTGCCTGACCATAATTATGATGTATTCCAACTCCCACTGTGTAAAAAAATTTTTTCACTAAGATATGAGCCTTCAAAATTGCTCATTTTTTGTTAATAACTCTCAGTGGGTGTGGCTAAATGTCACGTCACTAGTAGTTTAAATGCAGCTTTATTCTCATGCCTAGTAATGCAGTGCCACTTATTTAAATATTGAGATCCTTAGGGTTCATTATTCGAAGCGTGCAACTTCAGGCAAAAGACTCACAATAGCAAGCTAAAAAATTTGCGTACTTGTGTTATCACATTTTTCTTGATAATGAAAGCAAAACTTTAAGTTTGGGCTATTGGACTACTAGGCA
>NW_003546392.1:124246-203912 GCF_000090795.2 Amphimedon queenslandica | reverse complement strand
GCTGCTAGTGTAGAAGGTGTTGGAGACATTACTTGTAACTCAACTGTATTGACAAGAGAAAAAATAATGACTGACGGTATAATGGGTGTGGCCTATCATTATTATTATTAATATATTAGATGATGACGATGGGGACTATGTGTATGATGTTTATATGTCACGTCACTGCAATATGGAGGCAGTGAGCTCATTGTAAGGTTATATTAATAACAAGAGTATGTGTATCTGTGTCCTCTTATCTCTTCAGTGATTGGTCAACACTGTCAGTATATTCTCATTCATCAATATTAATTCATGACATCTTTGAATCTGATGATGACAAGTTTGAAGATGAAGACGACTCAAACGGTAAACAACAAGCAAACAAACAAACAACAATATTTAATATTTAAATGGAGACAATGATTAGTGTCTTTCTGTTGATTAGACGAGTCCAATTGGCGGAATGATTATCCTGATGAAGAAGATAGTGAGAGCAGCAGTGCCTCCTCTAATTCTTCAGTTGATTCTGATAACATTCATCATTCCCAGTACAGGCACAGGGAACCTTATTACGGTATATTAATGCTACATAACATTAATCAGGGCATTAGTTAATGTTATTCTTTAGATGAATTGGAGTTCTTTGGTGATTCATCTGGTTATTACGATAATGATAATTATGAAGGGGGCGGAGCTGATGATTATGACACTGACGACGAGGAATATGTTTAAAAACAAGAGAATTTTAATAATTTTGAACAACAATCATTCACTTAAATTGAATATTAAGAAAATAATACAAAATATTATATGATAATAAGACGTAGTATGAAAGGAGGGTTGCAGTTAATTTTAAAAGACATGTGAATGAGACAATAGAAATTAATCTTTTTAGGGATATAATTTATCATATTCTAGTATAATAATACATGTGATTGGGTGAAATGAATGAGGAGGAATTAGAAATTTTGATTTGTAACTTCAATGAACGCAATCAGACCTGCCCTGGTCTGTACTTACAACAGAAACAGGTGATTCAATGGCATTCGTTAGACCTGGTAGAGGAAATCCTCCTATTTCACCCTCTTCACTAGATACATCAGTACTACCGGATAAGGTGCCGTTACCAAAAGTAACTACATGTATACGCATGGTATCAGCAGGACCTGCCTCCCAGTTATGTACATAATACTCTAAACCAATATTTAACATTATTGAAGGAGCTTGAGGTCTTTCAGGATCAGTGTCGGCGACGTAGCTTGTAATGTCGTTTATACTATTGGTGATGGGTTGGCTAATTTCTTCATCGATTGCATCAGAAGAGCCGTTTTCATTCTCTTCACTATCTGACGCTCTTATCTCATTAGCAGCTGGAGAGTCCACCTCTGGACTACACAACATACTGTTGGCTTTATTGGACGTGTTATGCCTACCTTTATAAAAATCATCAGTGTAGTCCATGACCGTTAACGCAATATCAGTGGCATCAGAATCAGAATGATTCGCTTCATTTTGAACTTCGACTGCCTTTTCTTTTTCTCGAACTTCCTCCGTTTTTAACTTCTTAGACAACTTCTCTTCTAATTCTCCTTCCTGCAGACCTTCTTCGTTTCGATTAAGCCTCTTCTTTTCATTTCTTCTTTCCTCTGTGCTCTCTTCCTTGTCGGACATCTCTTCTGTCCTTCGTCCCTCATCCTCTTCAAGTGAAACCTTGTCACCAGATACATGTACATCGTCTGCTGGTGGGTAGCCGACTACAGGTATTTCTTCATTATCAGTACTATCGCTGTTAGATCTAGTACGCTCTGACTGGTAGTCAAATCTAAGCGATACTTCAGAGGCTGTAGAAGTGATAGGTCCTGTGCTTGAGGTGTCCTTTCTCTTTTCCATTATGCTTGGCCTGTTAAAAAATAAATTAAAAAAATCAATTTCTTATCTAATGTGTTCTATACCATTTCTTGCTAATCTGGTTCGCCATTATTGGTAAAAAGAGAAGAGAAATAAAGAAAAGAATGGAAGCTACTTAGCTACAACTTCCAACAGGTAGGTTTAGCTCTAGGCACGAGACTGGTTTAGCTCATAAAGCTTCTTAAGAGCCAATTTACACATTCGAGGTATGAAACAGTGAATGCGTTTGAGCTCCTCCTGGTCCTTCGATCACGTGGCAGCGGCTCTTCTTCAGCTCCTCTGTCTCCTTTTCTTCAACTTCTTTTTCCTCAACAATCCCGCCTAAGCTCAAGCTGTGCCCATCCTTAAAAAGATGTTGCTGTTGCGCCCTGTGGGTGTGGTCCATGCCAATTTTGAATAGAAGACCACGCCCTACACTAAAGGTTAAGCTATAAGCTAAGGATAAAGCCTATCTTATTTAAAAAATCCTTTTCCTTTTCTTTATATCTTATAAAGAAAAGGATAAGCTTATCTTATCCTTATTGGATAAGGCTAATGGCTGCTGCTACCTACCACTCAAGCAGTTCATCTTATGTGGTGTGGATTTGGGTTAATGGTCAAAATATCTCTATACCTTTCTCTCCAGACATCTCTTACAACATAGAGAGAGAATACCAGCTCAAGAAACCAACCTACACTCTACCAAAAACTGGAGAAATAGTGGACTTAACACAATCCACTTATGTACATGTACATACCAAAAGAAGATATGCCAGTAAGAGAAAGGAATAATATAATGTGTATGTATATCGAGTATTATATATACATGTTACTAAGACATGTATGATTGTATGTTAATGTGTAAGGTGTATTACCATATAAGGGTGGGGTTATACAGTAAAATGCTAATCTAAAATTCACCATTTTGTTTCATTCTTATGCACCTGCCTGCATTTTAAGTACCGCCAATTGCATTTTCTGGAGAAATTGCCAAAGAAAATGGCTGCCAACATGTACACTATTATTAATTTTATTTTATTAGTAAGACGTGAGCTTCTCTACCTCCCTCCTTCCCCTGATATCAATGGCTACTGGGAATGGGACAGTGGTCGTGGCGTCTTCTTATCATATGCTGTTGCTGCTAGTGTGGATATTGAACTAGTTTATACCAGAGGGTTCCCATCAATTGATTTAGCAAAGTGTGCCTCTAACATACCATATTATATCGATTTAAAGAGACAAGTACAGCGTCGTCATGGTTATGGTACTGAGAGAAAAATAAAAAGAATACATTTACCTTATTCACTTCAAAGTTACTTGATAGACCAATCAAAACACTCCGTACTACCGACTGTTGGTTATGCAGCTCCAGCTGCTACTATGATTGCAAGTTCTAAAGCTTCAACAAGAGGTTCTTCTTCATCAATGAAATCAAAAAAGAAGAGCAGTAGTCCCATGATCACTGCTAGCAGCAGCAGCAGCTGTGCACCAACTGTCCATCCCTCCTCTTCAATTGGAAAACCTTTAGGACACAGAGAGACTCCGGCTTATAAATCTGGAGCTGTTAGCAGCTGTCATGTAGAAACAAGAAGCAAATTAAGAAAAATCCAAGCACTAGGTAACAGAGAGTGTGCGTGAGAATGTAGTCAATATTATAAGTGCATTATTTAGATGACACTTTGCTGACTCCTCTGGGGCCGTTAAAGGAATTTGTTAAAAGAGTAACTTCTCTTAATTTTGGAGAAAATGGAGTATGACACTTCTAATGATAACACACTTTAGTAACTCTCTCTCTCTTTCTCTAGCCTTGCCCAATATGTATGAATAATTTGAATGAAGAGTCGGGATTTGATGATGACAGTACACCCTCCCCTTCCTCAACGTCATCTTGTGATGTTTGTAAATTAAGGAAATGTGGACATATGCTGCACAGATCGTGTCTGATCACTTACTCCAAGAACTCAACTGATGCTAAAGTAATGGAGAGAGATTATCCTTATCTATTAATGTACTTCTGTTAGGGTTGTTTAAGATGTCCTACATGTAAGGTCATTCATGGTGTCAAGAGAGGAGACATGCCCTCCACTGGGACCATGACAGTATCAAAGAAGCGATACTCTCTACCTGGACATCCAAGATGCGGTACCATTGAGATTGTCTACAGCTTTCAACCAGGAGTACAAGTAAAGTTATAACTAGTGGCTACTTCTCAATTGCTTCATGTACTTACTGTCTTTCATAGAATGGAGTCAACTACAGAGCAAATGGTTTTCCACGTACTTGTTATCTCCCTGATTCAAGCAAAGGACAAAAAGTATGCAAATTATTTATTTAGTATTTCTATTATTATTTATTTATTATTTCTATTATTAAAATTATTTTATTTATTTTTAAAGGTTTTACAGCTATTAAGAGTAGCATGGGAGAGACGTCTTACATTCACGATAGGTACTTCAGTTACAACTGGTGCTACTAACACTATCGTGTGGAATGAAATACATCATAAAACCGAGTCTACTTCAAACCACAGTGGTCATGGCTACCCAGATGAAAACTATCTTGATAATGTACTCGCTGAATTAGCAGCTCAGGGAGTGACAGAGAGAGAGGAGTGTGGAGGAGGTGGTGATGGTGAATCTAGTGATGATGACCTTTAGTAACCACATTATTGTTTTATGTCAATAATTTACTTTATATAATAATTAATAATCATTAATTCTCAACCTCACTGATTCTGTCAAGCATTATTCGTCCAAACTGTCCTTCTCTGAAGTTCTTGATAAAGTGAGTTGCTGATCTTCCTTCATCAACAAAACCTCCTTTCAATAAAGCTCCTATTCTTTGTCCAACATTGTGCAGCAGTTCATCAGTGTCATGGCAAGGTCCTTCAAGGTTATATTTCTTGACGTATTGATACAATTTTTGTTCATTTAACATCTTCAGTATGTATGCCGCTATATTAACTTCACCAACAAATCGATGATCTAGTGTTCCTATGGAAAATAGATAACAAATAAAACTAGACCAGGATTTCCCACAGGATTTTGGCATAGTTCCCAGCTTCTTATCAGTTTTGAAGTTGCTCCAAATCAGGCCAAGGTCCCTGTACTATATAGTACATGGTCTCGGGCCAAAATTGAAAAGGAGAGAATTTGCCATTTTTACACAACTTAATATTAACAAATAATGCTAGTGGGGGTGCCTACCTACAGCTGCTAGTTTAAGAGCCATTTCCTCATCTTTAATATTCGGTATCATTATACCAGGAGTATCCAACAGTTTTATGAGTGGGTCGGTACTGATCTTTATAAAAGTACTGACAGTCTTAGTATATCCCGGCCTGGAACTAATGGGAGCTGCTTTGGGGCTACCAATACCAGGGGAGAGTCTCCTTAGTGCGTTTATCAATGAAGACTTACCAACATTGGGCATACCAACAATCATTACTTTAACGCCATTCTTTATATCGTCATCTTTAGTTAGCTTTATAATGGCTTTTTGAAGAGCAGTGATGTTACCAGAGATTTGGTTCCGTCCCCTGCAGTTTGTCAGGATCACGGGAACACTATCGTCATTTTCATTATAAAGTTTCATACCTTTTGGATCGGTCAAATCATACTTGTTCAATACTAGTATTTTCTTGTGCTTGGAAAATTTAAGTTTTTCGTTTCGACCTGTTAGTGGGATCCTTGCATCGTGTACTTCTATGACGAGGTGACATTTTTGTACTTTCCTCAGAGCATCTTTCATTCCTCTCGCCATATGACCAGGGAACCAGTTGTAGCCAGACAGCATTGCTAAGACAGGCATGATCTATTACAATGGCTGAGTTTAGAGACTTTAAATAAAGACTTTTATGCAAAGTCTCTTGTGTTCTTCTCATTCAACTGCTCCTTTATCTGTCTCTATCTTGCTCCTGTTAGACTTTCTCTTATCCAAAAACTTCCTAAGGAGATGGTTCAACTCCTTGTCACAGCATTAAGATCCGCCATTGTAAGGCGGGTATTTGTACTGCGCATGCGCCATTTCAAACAGACATGGCAGAATTTTTAATGAGCTAGGTTTAGGTTAGTATGAAAAATAATTGATCAATATACTGCAAATCTGCAATCTTATTGGTCAATTGCAAGGTGGTCACCTTGCATTGACCAATGAGATTGCAGTATTGGAGGTCAATTATTTTTCACACCTACATAAACCTAGCTTATTAAAATTCTAGCATGCCTACGGTTTGAAATTGACCAATTAGATTGCATCATAGGAGGTAAATATAATTGTTTATTTACCTCTTAGTTATTTACCTTGCGGACAGTGCGGGAGCAAACAGGTTTTTATTATTTACATTAAACTTTTCCGTATACTTCAACCACATGTTACTGTTTTAATTGCAATGAAATCACACATAAAGATTAATAGAGGTAATAAAATTAAAGTTTAGTGATCAAAAAAGTAATAATAACCAAATTAACTAATAATTGTTGAATTATCAAGTCTCCGAACTTTTCTTTGGTGAATTTTCCGGACTAGTTCCTGTATTACTGAGCCTTGAGCGTCTCCTAGCTCTTCGCTGCCGAGAAGATTGAAAACTTTTGTCATTAGTCTTTCCAGAGGTTTGCTCTTCCTCCCACTTGACACCTTTTCTTGACGGTGAGTCCTCAATAGAACTCTTTGGAGATGCTACTGTAGTGTTTCTAGTTTTTGGAGTTGTTTTCTCATCATCAGAACTTTCTGTTAGGTAGGTTTTTCGTTTTGGTTTTTCAAGTTTGTCAGTTTCTTTATCTTCGTCACTGCTAAGGCCCCAATCCCTCTTCTTTCTGATATTATTATCATCACTGAGATCAGAGTCACTGCTTATTTTTAAATGATCTCTTGATGATGATTTTATTGGTTTGATTTCATCTTCATCGCTGCTAATCAAGGCTGCCCTCCAATCAACTTTCTTTCTAACAGGCTCATCAGAATCAAGCCCTTTCCTTTTACTATAGTACTCCTCATCACTTTCCTTGTCGTAAGAATCATCAGCTGCCTTTCTTTTGCTTTTTAATTTTGATAAAAACTCATCTATATCTTCATCATCATCATCATCGTCATCTTTACCAGCAGTAGCAGCTGCAACACTTGTAAACTCCCTTTGTTTCTTTCTTGAATTAATACGTTTCATATATTCATCATCATCACTGCTTTCATCAGAGACATGTACAGCTATGTCTCTTTCAGACAACACTGAGCTGTCTCCACCACTGTCAGCTCTTTTCTTTCTTGTTCTCTTTGGTGAGCTGGACTCCAGCTCATCCACACTGCTGTATTCTTCTCCTTGTCCTGGTTCATCAAGTGCTTCTTGTAATACTTCAATTCTTTTATGAGCCGACTTCAGATCGGATTGACTTGAAGCCAGTTGCGACTGCAATTCATTTATCTCAGTTTCCTATTAATAGAGATGATTATGGTAAAATTCAACATACCGTACAGCTGGTTAATTTTGCGGAGAAAAATTTTGCGAATCCTTAAAAATAACCTGGTTTGCGGATTAAATATTTGCGGTTTTGACAGTTATTGTAGCATTATCTACTGTGGTCATGCATGAATTTCATTATTTTGCGGATTTAAATTTTGCGCTTTAAATAAAATCGCAAACTCGCAAAATTTAATTCCCTGCAAATATTTCCAGCTATACGGTATTTTTTTCAAAAAAATGGCTCCAAAATCATCCCAAATTTTTATTTTCTGATACAATTACAGGTACATTACCATGAGTCTTCTCTTTTTATTTTGTTCTTGCTCCTTCCGTTCACTCTCTTGCTGTTCTTCTCTGGCTTCCCTCAGCTGCTTCTGAAGTCTCTTGATGGCATCAGTACTTTTAGTAGAACTGTCTTCAGCTTTATCAGAATGAACTCTCTCAAGCTGTGCCCTCAAACGAGAAATGGTCGTCTAAAATAAAACAATAAAAAATCAATAAAAATGTCTATTATCATGTACTTCTTGTCTCTTCATTGTTGATCTCTCAAGCTCCAGTTTCTGTTCCAGTTCTCTCACTCGCACTTCAGAGGCTTCAACCTCCTGCTTGTTACTATCAGATTCCAATTCATTTATTTTTTGCTGCAATTTGTTTACCTAAACAACAACAAACAACAACAAACAACAAGAATAAGAGATCTATTTAAAGAGATGTAGCAATTACTTTTGCTTCCATCATCCCCTTGTTGGTTTCATAGTCTTCTATCTGAAACTTGAGTTCAGTGATCTGCTGCTGTAGGTGGCCATTTTGTGTTATATTCTGTCTAAGTTTTTTCGTCAGTTCTTCCATTTCTTCGGCATCCTCTTCAAGCCTTGACTCCAAGTCATCCTTCTCCCTCTGCAACTCACTCAAATGTCCCTCAAGCTAAAAATAGTAACAATAATGACCCTTAGTTCTATATTTAGTAACAGTGTGATACCTCTAGTTTAGACCGAGTCACTTCATCATATTGAGCTGTTAGTTCCTCCATTTCCGCTTGGAGTCTCTTCTGAGCTTTAGCAGCCGAGCTTTCTCTCAGTTCCATTTCTTCTATTTGTGTTTTTAGTCCTCTGATGGCTCCGGCATGATTTCTCGTCTCTCTCTCGTGTTCCAGTTCTTCCTGAGCGTCCTGTAGGAGAGCCTTTAGTTTCTTAACTTGTTTCTTCAGCTTCTTCTCCACTTCAGGATCAATGGTCATCTTTGATTGCATCTCTCCAATCTGTCGCTCAAGATCACGTTTAGCCTGTTCACGATAATTAATAATAATTAACAATACATCATTATTTAAAAGCATCAACAAGATTAAGTAGAATTGCTGCATATTCTTACCTTGAGTACTTGTTGCTTCGACTCATGTTCTTCCTCCAGCTGCTGTTCTATTGTCTTTATCTTCTTGTTCATGGTGGCCTTCAGCTGCTCCATATCTTCCTCCCTCCCCTCAATCTCCTTTTGATGTTGAGTTTTGAGGGAATTCTGTGACAGCTCCAAACGAGACTTAGCCTAACAGCAAAGATAATACCAATAACGACACAACAAATATTAATTTACTTGTTGTAATGAATCAACTTTTATATTCAAATCATCCACTTCGTCCTCCAACTCTTCAACTTTTGATTCCAATTCTCTTTTCATTTTTTTCAAGGAAACAATCTAAAATGAAACATGCAATGGCAGTTATTAATTGACCACACCCACCAATGAATATTAATTACCTCATTATCAGTACTAATGCTTCCTTTCTTCAACAGCTCCGTTTCTATTTCAGTCTTTTCACTTTCAAGTTTCTGATGGTCTTCTTTTAATTTCTATAAAATAATAATAATAATAATAATAATAATAATAATAATAATAATAATAATAATAATAATAAAGATTAATTAATCAATAACTTTACTTTGTATTTTTCTTCTAATAAAGTGAAATCGGCTGATAATAAATTCTTTTCTCTCTCCAATCTCTCCCTGGCTTGTTTCTCATCGCTAGCTCCATCTCTTACTGAATTAATATCAGAATCAAATCTAAAACAAACAAACAAACATTATTATCATTGTTGTTGTTTTTGTTTGTGTCAATTACTTTCTCTGTCTTTTTTCCAATTCTTCGTTCCTGTTCTGCTGTGCCTCAAGCATCAGTTTCAAGTCGTTCAGTTCAGAACTAAATTTGGATCCTTTCTTACGAGCCTGGGACAGGTTCCGCCTCAGGTCCTCAACTTCAGCATCAGAATCAGCAAGCTACAATTAATAATAATAATAACAATAATAATAATAATAACAACAATAATAATAATAATAATAATAATCTCACCTTTTTCTCAAGTACTTTCTTTGCGTGTTGCAGTCGCTCCACCTGGTCTTCATACTCTGTACTTATTCTCTGCCGGAGGGTTTCAAGTTCTCTCTTAGTCTCCCAGTACTTCTCTAGAACAGCTTTTAAACAAACAAACAAACAAACAAATAAATAAATAAATAAATATTGAAAGGATGGGATATGCTATACCTTCAGAGTTATTTTCAGTTTCGTTTTCATCGCCTCCGCCATTTTCACTCTGTTTGATTCTTGCTAATATTGTCAACTCAGCAATTTGTAACTGAAGCTCCTCGTTCCTTTTAATGAGTTCGTCCTCCGTCGACTAATTAATAATAATCATTGTTATTAATATTAATATTATTATTAGTATTACTGTGACGTCCTGATTTTGCTCCTGTAAAGCTCGTCTGTCGATCTGTTCCTGCTCCAATAACTCAGTCACATGCTGAGCCGTCTCCTAATACAAACACAAATACACATCATAATGACACCATGCAGCCTTCAATCCTCTAGCCCCTCCCTCTTTTATTCTGGCCCCTCCCCTTTCTCACCTGTGCCTCAAGCAGCTGCTGTGTTAATACGTTCACTTTTTCCGCTAGTCTTCCTTCTGAGTCTTTGAGGACGTTTCTCTCTTCCTCAATCTTTTCTATTTTCTCTTTAAGAGTTTTAATTTCAGACTATGCATAATAATAACAATAATAATAATATTTATTATTATTATTATAATCATCATTTTTACTTCTTTCTTTTTCACAACTTCTTCAGCTTTCCAAACGGCAAGTAATGGCTTTACCTGCAAACAAAATGCAAACAAATAAACAAATAAATAAACAAATAAATAAACAAATAAACAAATAAACAAACAAACAAACGAGCTCACTTTTTGCAGCAGTTTCCACCAGGACCATTCGTTTATGATCTCGTGTTGGATGATGTTCCTTTGAATGACGTGAGCAGCTGCATGTTGTAGTTCAAGCTTCTCCCTCCTCTTCCTCCCCAGCCACCCGCGACAGTAAGACTGGAACAAAACCATCAGATCATGAGTCTTCTCTTCGACCTGTTTATCCAAAGAACTTAAAACCCCGGCTTTAAAGAATATCTAAAATAATAAAAATAATAATTAATGATGATGATGACGATGATTTGCTAACCTGGCTGAGACCTATTTTATAACTATTCTTATCCAGTTCAAGACCCAGCAGGATATATTCAACTGCATCTTTATCGTTTAATGGAAGATTCGACTTCTCGTCAGGACTAAGGAGCGAAGAGAACTTACGGCAGAAAGAAGGGAACAACTGATGCTCAGGGAAACCTGTGTATTTAATAATATAAAAACAAACAAAAACAACAACAATCATACCTTGTTTGTACATCCTAGCAGCTGGAATTATATCAGCTTGTCTTAATTGAGTCCGAACTAGAGGTACATCAATATGTCCCTGGATGGGTGGAGCCTCTTCGTTATTGATTGATGGGTGGAGTATTGCACCAGGTAAGTGGTAAGATGGCTGACACAGTATACAGATAATGTACCACTGGTTGGTCTTCCTTAAAGTGTCAATGACAAAATCCTAAAATTAATAATACAATAAGGACATCAATATGAATCGGAAAGTTTAATAAAAATTTGGGGTGATTTCGGAGCCATTTTTCAGATTTTTGCCATTTTTTAAAAATGGCCGTAACTTGAAAAATTGAAGTTGGAATCACCTCAAACTTTCTACACAGCATAAGGGCATCAATATGTATTGAAAAATGTAATAAAAATTTGGGGTAATTTCGGAGCCATTTTTTGGAAAAAACCATGGGCTATAGTCTTGGGTATTTTTCAGATTTTTGACGTTTTCTTAAAATGGCCATAACTTGAAAAATTGAAGTCGGAATCACCTCAAACTTTCTACACAGCATAAGGACATCAATATGTATCAAAAAATGTAATAAAAATTTGGGGTGATTTTGGAGCCATTTTTTGGAAAAAACCATGGGCTATAGTCTTGGGTATTTTTCAGATTTTTGACATTTTCTTAAAATGGCCGTAACTTGAAAAATTGAAGTCGGAATCACCTCAAACTTTCTACACAGCATAAGGACATCAATATGTATCAAAAAATGTAATAAAAATTTAGGGTGATTTCAGAGCTATTTTTTGGAAAAAACCATGGGCTATAGTCTTGAGTATTTTTCAAATTTTTGCCATTTTTAAAAAATGGCTGTAACTTGAAAAATTGAAGTCGGAATCATCTCAAACTTTCTACACAGCATAAGGACATCAATATGTATCAGAAAATGCAATAAAAATTTGGGGTGATTTCGGAGCCATTTTTTGGAAAAAACCATGGACTATAGCCTTGGGTATTTTTCAGATTTTTTCCGTTTTCTTAAAATGGCTATAACTTGAAAAATTGAAGTCGGAATCAGCTCAAACTTTCTACACAGCATAAGGACAACCTGTACTACAGTACAGGGTATTTGACCATTAGTACATAATAATTATATTTAACTCACAAGTTGAAATTTAGTTTTCAAGCAAAGAGATGACTTCTTAATACCAGCTGTTGGGTTGCTAAAGCTGGGGTGCCTTGACAAACGAGACGACTGCTGAGGATCCTTATAAGAGGAGGCATGGCCAGTACTAGCCACACCCCTCCCGTGATATAATGAGGCTATTCCAGAGTTCTTAGACTCACTCAAAAGTGACGTAACAACACGAGTGGAGGGGTGTTCCCTAACTTTTAGTCTCCACCCATTAACGTCATACGTGATCGGCTGCGTCCTCTGGCAATGGACTATAGTGAACTGACCTTTGTCAAGATTGACTTTTACTGGTATAACACCTATAAATAATAATAATAATAATAATAATAATAATATCAATTAATATTAATTAATTACCATATTCATCCTCTTCTCCATATATGGTATTAACTTTCTCGAGGAACGTCAGGTCGGAGGAGCTAGGATACATTGACTCTTCCTCCAGTAACCATAGCAACCCCTTCTTGTCGTTCAACTCAAGACCTTGAAATGCCCCACGACGCTAAATAAAATAAAATAAAATAAAATAAAATAATAATATATTAATTAATTAATATACCTGAGGGACGTGTTTATCGATGATGTCTATTACTGATAATGGGGAGAGGACAAATTCTGTAAAGAGCCAGTCGATGTCCTCTTGAAGGTAGCGCTCTTGTTCGGAAGTAAAAACAAAATCATGAAATAACATCTGTAGCCTCTCCTAATAATAATAATAATAATAATAATAATAATAATAATAATAATAATAATAATAATAATAATAATGAAAGCAATTAATAATAATAATAATAATAATAAAATGAAAACAATATTAATAATAATAATAATGATAATAATAATAAATAATAATAATAATAATAATACTAATGTTAACATACCCTTGTGTAGTTCATGCAGAGTTCATCAAAGGAGGATCCTTCACTGGCTCCAGCTGTTTCTCTGTTTTGAAAACCAGGAGTGTCCAGTATGTGTATGAGGTTCTTTCCTTTGGATTTATTAGACGCTTGCAACGATCTATAATAATAATAATAGTTAATTAATAATGGTTAATTGATAATGGTTAATTGATAATGCTTAATTAATCACCTGTTAATTAAATACAATAGTGAATTAACTGCCTGGTCATAGAGTCCCATCACAAACGCATCAAGAGAGTATGAGCGATTGGCTCTAGCAGTCCCCGGGGATATATTGAAGGACCCGATTGACAGGTTTATAGAACTGGTTTCAGATATGCTGGGAGAGGTTGAGAGTGATGATGTCAATGCTGAAGACATTCTAGAGCTTGTTCCCCTTGGAGGGTTGAAGATATCTTTAGCTAATTCTTCATGAGGTACACCCAGCAGAACAGCTGCTCTGGCAGCTGCTCCAGGATTAATGAACCGCTCAGTAGCTCTACCAGTACCTTCAGAAAAGACATATACATATATTAGTGTGTATTAGTGTGTATTAATGTGTATCAGTGTGTATTAATGTGTATTAGTGTGTATTAATGTGTATCAGTGTGTATTAATGTGTATTAGTGTGTATTAATGTGTATCAGTGTGTATTAATGTGTATCAGTGTGTATTAATGTGTATCAGTGTGTATTAATGTGTATTAGTGTGTATTATTATAGTTTTCATTTAGTGGTTAGTGATCAAAATCCCCCTGCAATATACAAAGTTAATGCAGCTGCACACAAGTTAAAAATCAAATCAAAGCCTTTAATATAAAATTAATGGACCACATGAACATGTGCAGTGATATACATGTACATATGCTCTTCATTCTGTACCTTGTTTGACTCCAGCATACCCCAGGTGGTAAATGGCTGCCAGTATTGACCAGAGGCCATAAGCCTCTTCATCGTTGATGTCAAGAATATTCAAACAGTTCAAGATCAGGTCCCACACAATGGCCGCACTCTCAATCTGTTGGGCCTAAGAGAAAGAGGAAGGGAGATTAAAAGGTACAGCAATTGGTCTTCCTTACATCTGAATACGGTTCAATGTACTGGTTTGGTTCCTCAGTCCCTGGGTCAGCATCAAGCAGGAGCTCCCGTCTAGTTATTAATAGTTATTAGCAGTTATTAATAGTAATAAATTACTTTAAATTTTCATCGTTGGTGATTCCAGCGAGAAGCTGATAGAAAATGTTGAAATTTAATTCTCCATCTGGTCTTAAGGATACCCTGCTCTTCTCCAACAGAAAAATCTAAAAAAACAACAACAACAATAATAATAATAACAATAATAATAATAATGATAATAATCATACCCTGGCGGAAGCAGCTGTTAATGATCCAATGGAATCAAATTCGAGTGAATAGAGGACAGAGCAGCGAGTTGCCTGAGGGTTAAGATAAGTACTAGCACTAGTGAAGGCATGCAGTAACAGCTGGACGGCATCTAATTTAGCACCTGCAAGAGAGAGAGAGAGAGGGAAAGATCACACACACTTGCCTAAACAAACAGTAGCTGTTATTCTTACTACTAATGTGTGATCCATCATTGAACCCAACCGTTGCTAAATATCTCAATAAATATCTGGCGTTGAATGTCTTCCCAGAGCCGGAGACACCAGTCAAAAGAATGGACTGATCCTGTTGGTTGTGGACCATGTGGTAATACGCTTGCTGTCCTGAAGCAAAGACGTGAGGAGGCATATCTTCCTTACGACAACCTCTGAACATTTCTATCACCTAATAATAATAATAATAATAATAATAATAATAATAATAACTAATATAACAATAATAATGATGATGATAATAATAATAATAAAATGGCGCACCCTATCGCTATACAGTGAGAGGTGTCTCAAAGGGTTAATAATTATCAAATGGCGTCCAGAGAAGGTATGTATCAGGGATGAACCATATCTCTGTCTTAAAACGTGTAGAACACTTGATTCATTGAGATGAACCAAATCAATGATATCTTCAACACGATCAAGATCAGGCGGATTAACGCGCTCAATATCAGTCTCTTCTACTTGAAGATATTCACCTGTGTTGACCACACGAACGTGGAGACCCTAAAAAAAGTAAACATCATTTGTTGTTGTTGTTGTTGTTGTTGTTTACTTGTGATCTGACGTAGTTAACATGAGCTGATAAGCTGTTCTCTTTGCTATCAGAAAGTTGCACTAGTGAGAAGCCATTTTTATGTATAAGCCAGTGACTGTTGTGAGATAACATACTCCTCTCCGACTGTAACTGACCTTCAGTTTTAGCCTATTAATAATAATAATAATAATAATAATAATAATAATAATAATAATAAACGATAATAATAATAATAATAATAAACGATAATAACGATGATAATAATAATAATAACAATAATATTAACAATAATAACAATAAAAGTATCTATATTAAATTACAGTATACCTACCCACACATACATTGAAATTAGATAGTGCTGATTTAATGATACATGTGTACAGTGTAGCCTCTTTATTGAGGAGCCCACACTACCCCTCCTTAATACATGTACAGTGTAGCCTCTTCATTGAGGAGCCCACACTACCCCTCCTTAATACATGTACAGTGTAGCCTCTTCATTGAGGAGCCCACACTACCCCTCCTTAATACATGTACAGTGTAGCCTCTTTATTGAGGACACCATTGGGCCCACACTACCTGTCCTTAATACATGTACAGTGTAGCCTCTTTATTAAGGACACCATTGGGCCCACACTACCTGTCCTTAATACATGTACAGTGTAGCCTCTTTATTAAGGAGCCCACACTACCTGTCCTTAATACATGTACAGTGTAGCCTCTTTATTGAGGAGCCCACACTACCCCTCCTTAATACAGAGGTGTCCTCATTTCAGAGGTACTTTTGTCTAGGCTTGTACCAATTGGGACATTACAAAATGTCCTCATTTTAAAGGTGTCCTTATTGTAGACGCTACACTCCATTTATTAATAATTACAGTTACCTGAAAGACACTAATGGATTGCCTCCTTTGAGCTGCTTTCTTCCTCAAAGTCCCCGCTCCTAGTTTAATGCTCTTCTTCATCAAGTCAGCATTATACGTACGGGAATCATCAAACACGCCTCTCTCGTTCAACTCAATTAATTCCGGGACTGATGCCACTTTGAAATTAACTTGATCCCCAGACAGCTTTATGAGATCCACCACGCGCTCATGTGGCGAATTAACTACCACCTCCCCATTGACCTCTAGTATCCTGTCACCTGACATCAGCGGACCTATGTAGGATGGGCGTGGCTCCACCAAATGCACTAATATGGTATTATCGGGATTATCTGGATCAGGCTGAAAGGATTTACGAAGGTTGAACCCAAACCCACCAAGTGCAGGGTTCTTTACGGCCAGAACGTCACGTTGTTTAACAGAGCTTGTTCGTAATGGCGGCAGCTCCAGGACAACCCCTTTAAACTCCTTGGCCTGTGACAGAGAGAGGTCAGACATGTCCAGTAGCATCGATAAGTTGTTATCTCTGTACGACTTTGTGGGAGAGACCTGAGAAGAGGAACTATGTCTCTTGTAAGATTCATGAAGAGGAGTCGACGACGAAGACACTGACCTATTGATTGGTCGAGAAAGAGACGAACGGCTTGGAGAGAGAGACTTCTCTGGCGTAGAACCTTTCGAGAGGCTCTCGTATAATTCTTTCTTAGCTTTGACTGAAGTGGAGGAGTCTCTAGTGTGAAGACTGACGCTGCTTGAGGTCTGAGAGGGAAAGGAAGGAGAGGTACTTCCCGTCCGGGCAGTCTGCTGTATGGTTAGCTGCTGCTCGCTGGATGAAGGGGAAGGTATAATGTCATCTCTCGCTCCTTCTAAAGAGCTGGAGGAGAGTGCCCGCTGATGATGTGAGAGGAGGTGGACGTCATAGTCAGCTCCTTTGCTAGAGCCGGGCTTTGGTTTACGGTCTTTCTCTTTCTTCTTCCTAAACCAGCCGGACATTGTGGAGTAGTACTTGGCACTGGTAAATGCGGCAGATCAGTCAGTTCTTTTCACTACAATGCCTCAAAAGAAGGAGAGAACATTAACAATATTCATTGTCTTTACTAAAAGAAAAAAGAATGTACCGCCATAGTTCCTGTGTGGGCGGAGAAAGCCACGCCCATCAAATGCTTATCACGTGATGCACTACAAAACTGCTAAATGTTAGCACTATGTGCTCTCAAATGCCTGTCCATATTTGGTATGTTGTAAAACAGAAAAACTGTTTACCAATTTAACAGCAGCTGCAATACTTGCACATTGCATCACTATCACTTAGCTCACAATTAATGTCATAATATAAAATTAATTGTTTTGATTGTTTTTAATTCAAAAAATAATGATCAGTTTGATTATATTTTTTTGCTAAGCACACGCGAATGACATTCTTCCAATCTTCTGGCAGTAGGGCCATCCAACAGATCCATACAATACTGTAAACAAACAAACAAACAAACAATAATAACAATACAAACAAGACTAAAAACAACAACCTTCATTCTGTTATTCTCTGTCTTCAATAACAATACATCAATAAGAGCTCTTTCCGAGCCCGTCTTTACAGCTGTGTTCTTATCCTTAGTACAAACCAGGAGAGGTCCTATCATGGTCTTAAGGAACTCATCAGAAGGATTCATAACGTTCCCACAACAAGTACAAGCAAACTGACGAACGTCCGAAGATACATTAGTCAGACACTAGAGGGAGAGAGGGAGAGGGAGAGAGGGAGAGGTGGAGGGTTAATGAACACGAACGGTTTTATTTACATCAGTCAGTGCCACAAGAAATGTAGGCGGAGTCTCCTTAAACTGGTTAATAAAACTAGTAATGCAATCCAAACCGGTTATGCAAACAGGCACCTGAGGAATAAAGAAACAAATCAATAAAATATTAAAGTATTCTTACTCTGTCTGAGTTTGCTAGTTGTAGTATAGCTGATTCCATATCATCTTTAAGATCACAATCAATGATCCGATCAGTATCAGTGTCAATGGCTGATTTCAAGGTGATACCTTTCGATTGTAGTACGCCCCAATCACCGATTCCAGTCAAATTAATAACATCATTCTAAATTATTATAATAAAAATGTCCTCTGGATCTCTCCGTTACCTTCATAATATCTACCAGCTGTGCATCAGATAAATACATTAAAATTATCCCAAGGCAATTAGCAGATTTGAATCTGTTCCCCTCATGGACTGTATTCTGCAGCTGGATCAAAGTGTCCTTAATATCTAACTTGTGTTTGTCGCTCATTCTTTTACCAGCTGACTTTAACACACCACAGAGGGCCTATATAGTATATTAATTAATGGGTGTGGTCTTATAACATTAATTAGGTACTTCTAATAATGTATTTCTTAGCGAGGTGTCTTCAGTTTTCTTAATTGAGCTATGAATCTCATTAAAAACGGAATCAACACGAGGTGAGAGTTCAACTAATTCAATGATTCCAGTAACAGCTTGAGATCTCACGGGTTGATTCGGATCAACCAGTGATTTCAAATAGGATGTTTGGAGCTGAGGAATAAATGCTTTGGCAGCTACACCCACCTACTTAATATTCATGAATCAATGACTCATTAAATATTCATTAACCTTCCTAACTAGCTCCACTAAAGTTTCCAACACTGAGACTTTAACATTCCCGCCATATCTATCACCAAGGACTCGTATTAACGGACCTGCTATTGCCATGACAACTCGTCCAGAAGTGAGCGTTGCCGTTGACGACATGCGAATAACAAGAATAAGGCAATGGGCACTTTCCTCCTTGTTGTCATGGTTACCCGAGACCAAGCCTTCTTTTAGAATGGTGAGTATTGGCCCAATCCCCTGAGACAAGTGATTAATATAATCAATTAATTAATTATTACTTTTAATTTAAATCCGTTTAATTCATCAACTTCGTTATCTTTAATTATTGACTGACATGTTTTTAACCCTTTCTGAACATTAGAGATGTAACTAGGCAACTGCTTGACTGGAATGACCTAAAAATTAATAATAAAATTGTATTAACAGTGCCAGAGAGACTGAAAAAATCTATAAAAGTAAGAAACATTAGTGTAAATACATGTATATGCAACAGAAAATGTAATAAAAATGGAGAATTCTCTCCTAATCATTTTTGACAAAATTTGGCCCGAGACCATGTACTATAGTACAGGGATTTTTACACAGTTTTGGAGCAACTTTAAAAATTCGTAAAAAATCCAATTTTAATTGGAATTAGTTCAAACTTTCTAAACAACATAAGTACATGTATATGCATCAGAAAATGCAATAAAAATGGAGAATTCTCTCCTAATCATTTTTGACAAAATTTGGTCCGAGACCATGTACTATAGTACAGGGACTTTTGTCCGATTTTGGAGCAAATTAAAAAATTCGTAAAAAATCCAATTTTAATCGGAATCAGTTCAAACTTGCTACACAACATAAGTACATGTATATGCATCAGAAAATGCAATAAAAATGGAGAATTCTCTCCTAATCATTTTTGACAAAATTTGGTCCGAGACCATGTACTATAGTACAGGGACTTTTGTCCGATTTTGGAGCAAATTAAAAAATTCGTAAAAAATCCAATTTTAATCGGAATCAGTTCAAACTTGCTACACAACATAAGTACATGTATATGCATCAGAAAATGCAATAAAAATGGAGAATTCTCTCCTAATCATTTTTGACAAAATTTGGCCCGAAACCATGTACTATAGTACAGGGACTTTTGTCCGATTTTGGAGCAAATTTAAAAATTCGTAAAAAATCCAATTTTAATCGGAATCAGTTCAAACTTGCTACACAACATAAGTACATGTATATGTATCAGAAAATGCAATAAAAATGGAGAATTCTCTCCTAATCATTTTTGACAAAATTTGGCCCGAAACCATGTACTATAGTACAGGGACTTTTGTCCGATTTTGGAACAAATTAAAAAATTCGTAAAAAATCCAATTTTGATTGGAATCAGTTCAAAATTGCTACACAACATAAGTACATGTATATGTATCAGTTGGTAAATTATTTGCTCCACACAACAAATGAGCATTACCTTTGTCACAATGGCCTCTAGAGTAAGCCACGCCCACTCACAAACAGCATCATTATTATCTGCTAATGCTTCAATTGAATATATTAATAATTGAGGGGTGTGGTCTTTAAGATCTGCCTTTGTCTCAGAACAAAATGACCTAAGTAACATTAGTGACGCTACTCTCTTCCCATGACTGGACTTCCTCCCTATTAATAACTCATCAATTAATAAAGACACTCCAGGCTCCTCTGTAATACTGAGCACCACATCAACAGCATAAGGTAAATTATCATCAACCTAAGATAAATAAATAAATAAATGAATGACAGATAGTTTAATACTAACAAAGTCCACTTTTAATTGTGTTTACCAATTTTAGTGAGTGATCTTAATTAAGTTTATTTAAGTTAAAGTTCACTATTCTGTTATTGAACACAATTAAAAGTAAACCTCAGACATGCTTTAAAAACCCACCTGGTCTTTCTTCTGTAGTGCTGTTACAATAGCTTGTATCACTTTATTAAGATACTTATAAATGGAGTGTCCAGCAACAGATGAGAGAAGAGAGAGAGCTTTCATGTTAACAGGTTGGTGGGTCAGTTTTGGTATTATCATTGGTAGAACAACGTTGCTCTTTACAGCCATTACCTGCTGGAGGGCGTCCAAAATAATCTCTCTTTTACCTTCCTCTGCTTTACCCAGCTGGTCCAGTAAAGGGCCCAGTATTGGCTCCAGGATACTGTTACCTAGCAACAGAAGTGACGTTAAGAAAGTTCCTTGGGATTATCTAATATGTCCCGAAATGAACTACAGTTAGACCTGTCTATTCCGGACACCTTGGTACCCAAAAATACTGTCCTGATTATGAACCTGTCCTTATTTCAGAGGTTCATTAATACACATTACTATTGTATTGGGACTGATACTACCTGTCCTGACTATAGAGGGGTCCATAACAGCAGGTTATACTGTATAACACTAGTATACAATGAATACTTACCTACTGCTGAGTGTAAACTTTCAAAAGTCTTAGCAGCTGCACCTCTGACATCACTCTCCTTGTCACAGAGGGCAGACCGTACCATTGGAATGAGAGAAGATGAGTACATGTTCATGTACTCTCTGCTCGTCTCTAGGATAATCTGTGACAATCCAAAGCAGACACCTTCTCTCTCTTGAGCTATGTTTGACTTCAGTCCTCTCTCCAACATTGGGAACAGCTCGGGTAAGATCCTCTCTCCAAGCTTACGTACTAAATCACCTAAAGTCTGACCAGCAACCTGCCTCTTGTCGTAGACAGGGCTTGCAAGGCAGGACAATAATATGTTGATTAAAGTTGGTAGTATCTCGCGGAGTGTCTTAGCAGTGTTGGTGACTATGAGCTTCCACACATGAAGAGAATGCTGTCTCACTAGTAGTGCCACGTCAGACCTAAATAAATAAATAAACAAACAAACAAACAAACAAATAAATAAATAAACAAATAAATAAATAAATAAATACAGACCCACCTGCCCATGTATAATCCTGCCAGTACTTTATTTCTCTTATCTTCTCCGAGGGCTGACACTATTGACTGAGTTGCTTCTTCACTAGCAAAATTATCATCTTCAGAACTCTCAGTAGACATTTTCCCACTTTGACCAGAAATACAGAAGAGAAGGTCACCAAGCAGCTGAACGCTGGAACAACGGATACGCCAGTTGTCATCCAGTAGACCTAACATGGACCATAATGCAGTCAGTAACAATAGACCATACACTGTACCTTTCTCTAACTGAGGGAGGAAGAGATCCACTGACTGTTCAGCATAATTATTAATAATAGTTTGACCAGACAGCAACGAGGTATCTCTGACATATTCAGACTCATCGGCAAGCCCCTATTAATTAATTATTAATGAATTAGTTATTAATTAATGTTATCCTCTACCTTTAGAATTGGTGGTAATATTTTATCAATAAAAGGTAAGAAGTCTTTCCCGAATAATTGCGGCAAGTAAATGAAGAGCATTAAGAACCCATCCCTTGAGTTCGTAGACGAGTGAGGGTCTTGAGCCGACTGAATGAACCTTGGCATGAACTGATGCAATTGCTCCACCCCCTAATGGGCGTGGTCAAGCATAATAATTAACATATAATTAATTACTTGTGATTTAAGGAGATGAGCAATTCCCTGAGCAGCTCCAGATCTGTCTACTGGAGTATCATCACTTTGCAGTGTTTTGAATAGCCATGCCCACAGGTCTTTCAAGGCATCAGAACCAACACCACTAGCCATGGACCCTAGAGCTTCAGCTGATGTACTACGAACCTCAGGCAACTATAATAATAATGAATTAAAATTTTTGATTAATATGTTAACATTACACTACAAACAGGACTTACTGGATCAGTCAGACTTTGTTTGATACCAGGGACTAACTCCTTAACGTAAGGAGAGAGGTCCTTTGAATCCGTTACCCCGTACAGCAGTGCTATTAGCTTAGCAGCTGCTTTCTTGCTCTCGGCAGATCTCAGTTCCAGTCCTCGTCTAATGGTGGGTACAATGAGGGCTAAAGAGGGAGGATCAACTTTGTGTTCAAATTCAGTGAGAAGGAGGGACTGGAGACAAGGCTGTGTCTTTACTGACGGATTGGTCAGTGCCTCAAGTAATAGAGGAATCAATGGCTTTATCTCAGGGCTCTTAATAACGGAGCCAATCTGTTTCAAAGCCTCGGTACCTGCCAGCTGGACTTTACTATGCGAGTCAGCAAGAACTTCCATTATTTTCGGTACTATCGATGGGAGACAAGCTGACAGCTGCTTAGGAGCACAATAGGCCATTGTACCAAGCAACTCAACGGATCCAGCCTTAGTCCTCCAGCTGTCTTGCTGAAGTGCGTTTAAAAGAGCCGGTAATATCAGGGTCATACCATGTCCACTTAAATTAGACATTATTGTCCTTGCAGCCAGTTGAGCTGCTTCTCTGACATACTTGTTCCCATCACCAAAGGCTAATAATAAATCCGGTAAAAGATGGACGACATATGGCTCGTAGAGTTTCCCTAACATGTCACAAAAAGCCTCAAAAGCAAAAAGGCCTCCCTCCCTCTCCTTGTAATCCTTCTTGTTGGTGAGTGCCGACTGGAGCCGAGGAGTTACATTGTACTTCTTTAACGAAGGAATCCCAAGACCTTTCACAATACCAGCCAGACCATAGGCTGCTCCTCTTCTCTGACTGTAAACTGGTGAAGTGAATAACTAAAAATCATAATAAACAAATAAATAAATATGTTATTAATTATACTTTATTTAATAAACTGTCAATAGTCTCCTGAGCCTCATCTTTCATTACAACAAACAGCGGAACTAGACACTCAGCAATAGACACTTGAACCTAAAGTAATTAATAATAATTAATTAATTATTAATTAATAATAATTAATTAATTATTAATTAGCTTACAGTTTGTGATGGAGTATCCAGATTAGTCAATAAAAGCTGAACAACAGTGCGAACCTAAAAATTATAAATGGGCAATCAGTTAAATTATAATAAGGCACAGGTACTTTAGGATCGCCTTTGTCCATGTGTTTAGCCAGTGATCCCATTAACACAACTATTGATTGACGAGTGATATCACTTGATTTGGAATCATCTAATCTACTTAAACACGTCTCAAAATGATTCATCAGGTCAGCCGACAAGCCCTAATTAATAACAATTAATTAATCGATTGATAATGAATATTAATTACCTCTCCGTGTACAGATATTGCTGACAGTGCAGTTTCCTTCATGTTCTCCCTCACCTCTTCATTAGCGTCACTCAGTCCGAGCGGAATTATAAATAGTAACATTGTCATGCACTGGTCACGTGACTGATGGGCAGGGAATTCCGCTAAGCACTTGGCCACACCCACTCTACCCTCCCAGGGGTCCTTATAATCAATGGATAGGGTCCGACCAAACTTGTCTGCAGTTGGAACAGGTGGCTAAAAAGGAGCTTTACTAATTCATTATTTTATTATTAAATATGACATACTTTTATTTTTGACTTGTATATTATTACGAGTTTATTGTACAAGAAATCAATTTCATTTTTATTCTCTTCTAGCCATTGGCCCAGGGCTTGAGCCGTTGCCGGGAGGAGCTTATGGTAACTAGGGGGCGGGTCAGTGACTAGCGAGAACAGAGGACTGAGGATATCTTTAGAACCTTTTGAAAAACCAAACCTTTGCCATAACCTAAAAACATAAAGACATCATATGCATGTACCTTGTGTAGAAAGTTTAAGCTGATTCAATCAAAAATTGAATGTTTTTAACAAATTTTAAAATTACCCAAAAGCCCCACAATATTAATAAGCACGTACTTTGTTGCCAGCTGGTTATTGTCAGGAATGACGTCATGGCAACACACTAATAAAGATGCCTGGAGGTTTCCTGAAATATTATCACTGCTAATTATTTTATTATACAATAACTCGAGTCCATGTAATGAGGTCTGTCTCAACAGATCTTCATTTGACTGCAATCCATCAACTAGTACATTAATGACATCATTGGACACACCCCCTCCATCTCCGCCTTCATTTATAATATTAATTAAAGATTTAAAACCATCTATGGCTAATTTCTAAAAGTAATGGAAGGTAAAATTAAAAAATATATTACATTTACTTTAGACTTTATGCTACGAAGAGGCGTGGCTCTAGAAGCAATAACCACACCCATTAATCTAAGAAAATCGGCTACAGGAAAAATATCAGAATGAGCCTAAAAAAATAAATAAAAACAACAACAAGGTCACATGACCTACTTGTTT
Source organism: Amphimedon queenslandica (assembly GCF_000090795.2). NCBI lineage: Eukaryota > Metazoa > Porifera > Demospongiae > Haplosclerida > Niphatidae > Amphimedon > Amphimedon queenslandica. The sequence goes on along the minus strand of NW_003546392.1, from coordinate 178,885 downwards.
ACAAGTATTTGATAAACAAAGAAGTGATACTGAAACTGATTCTGAAACCAGTTCAACTTGAGTCTCCAGAATACACTTAAATAACGGAAAGGAGTAACACCATATGGTATCGTTGACCACACCCATTCGATCCTTAGGTAGTAGACCAATTAACGTATTGATATTACTTGTTATGGGAGGAGCCCCCCAGGTACGAGGGGGAGATAATTTTGGTGCTTCTAATCTTAACGTAGTCCACAGAAATAAAAGAGCTAAACAATAAAATTTTTAAAAATATATATTAATAAAAAACAAGACAAATGTAAAACATAAATGGGGTGAACCTAAGCAATTTGTACAAGTTTTTAGACAACAGTACAGTAATTATGCTGACTTTTAGTTGCAAGAAGCTGAAGACTAGCGTCAGTTTGATACAGTAAGTACAAAGTACCTTAAGCTCGCCCCACACAACAGACATACTGTACCTGTTCTATCATCATTGAATATGACAAGACAGATATTTTTCAACATGTCAACACAAATCTTCTGAGCCAGCATAGACTTGATCCCGTTTAAAATCGGTGTCAATAAAAGATGAAAATACGGCAAGGCCACGCCTCCTAATTGAAGGAGGGACCGAAAGAGAGACCAAATTAAATCAAGTTCTGTCTTAAGTGCGTTAACTGATTTCCGTATCTTTGATTCCAAATCAAGCTCATTCTCAATCCTCTCTCGCTGAGACTGTGTTAAAGATGATACAGCAATCAATTCCTTGATACTCTTATCTCGTAAGGCTCTTAGTTTCAGTTCTGAGGACGTCTTTAGGTCCCAGACGTGGTCCTCGTGAGAATAAGCCTTGTTGCTCCGTTGGACATTTGACATTGAACTCTGGCCAATCAGATTCTCGTGTAACCTACAAGAATTAATAATATCACTTCACCAATAAAGTAGACCTTACAATTTTGTCAATTCTTTATTGTAAAGTTCATCCTCTGAAGTTTCTGATATTTCCATGTCACTCAAACTGACCCTCATAATCTCCTCCTTGCCCAACCCCTTTACAATCACATTAACTATCGCTAGTATAACTTCATTGCCATATATAGCAATGAGAGATTGGAGCCCGTTCTTTGTAGAGAAGGAGGGACTGTTGACATTCTCATGGAGTTGAGAGGAGAGAGGTTGGAGGAGAGAAGACATTGAAGGAATATTCAACCTTTTATAGAGGAGGAGCCATGGCCCATAGCGACATAAAGAAACTAGAGAGGTACAGATATTATTATTATTATTATTATTAACTGAATTACAGTTCTTTTACCAAGTGATGAATGGTGTGCAATTAGAAATGATTTCTCAATAAATTTGATTTTATTATCATCTGTGGTTACCACGGCAACTGTCAGCAGGAGCTTCAATATCAAGTTAACAATTCGATCAGTTTTCATGTCCTCCTAATAATACACCACCAATGAAAGGTACTGCATCAACCATACTGACCTGGTCAATGGTGGACTCCAGCAATTCTATTATGGTAAAGACGATGTCTTCAGATATGAGAACTGAATCTTTTAAATTATTCATAGCCTGCGACTGTACGGACCAGCTGGAACCAGTTAATGAAATATGGACCAAACTGTAGACCCAATCACTAGTAATGGAACAATGAGGGGATCTGATTGGTCAGTGATCATGTGACTAACTTTATTGATGATATCACTAGACCAGGTAATGGTGTCACTAAAATGAACCTTGATATATTAATGATATTAATAACAGCTGTAATTAATCAAACATAGAATATAATAAATAAATAGAATGTATTTGCTGTACTTTGCTGATCGGCAGCTGAAAGAAACTTCGAATTTACAAAACAATCAGAATCCAATAATGGAGACAACTTGGAAAGACACAAGGAAACTTAATAATGATTAGAAATAATTAGCAATCAATTAATTAATTTAATTACGAGAATCATTATCAGCAGCACGTGACATGAGTAACCATGACAACGTCACGCCCTCCTCCAGCACAGGATTCTGGACTCCAGCAGTTTTAACTCTTCCAATTCCCTAAATGTATTGCCATAGCAACAGGTAACGTAATAATACTAACTTGTTGAATGACATTCAGAAAGTCGTTAATTAATTTATTTTCTCCTAGTGGGCGGAGCCATTAAACACATGTACATGTATTACGATACCTTTACAGAGTTCATCAACACACTGCCAATAGCATAATCTCATTAGAGGAGGTGTGGCTTTTGAACTTAAAGCCGACTATGACAATATAAACATTATTATTTATTATTATTATTATTATTAATTACCTTTAAATGAGATATTAAATTATTTGGAACATTTTTAAAAGACGAGCAAAACAAAGAAATTGTTCTGACAATATGCAGCTGTGTACCGGAATGAGCTGTGAGTGAACAAAGGGTTAAAAATACAGGAAACTAAAGGGTTAAAATAAACACCTTCCTGCTTGAGGTAGAGCAGAAGAGACTCCACAATAACGTTGGAGAGTGAGTCCATCCCTTGAGCTGCTAATGGACACTCTCTAAATACCTTGATACCTAATATCCTCCATAAAATGACATGCGACCAATCAAATGGAGGGATTACTTTCAAGCACGTTCTGTCTGTGATCAGTGTTAGAGAGTTTTCCGGAGGGTCCTGAACACATTTAATATTGAATAATTATCAGACCCCCTGTGTGTGAATGCACATGTACCTTTTCCATACAAGATATTCAATAAGTAATTAGTTAGCTCAATACAAGAACCGGCATCAGAACAATTATTAATCAATCTTTTAATGAATACAACAGCAGCTGTTCTGGTACTGGCATTAGCCGAATATAACTGACCTTTTAAATTAATAAATAATAATAATAATAATATTTAATGATTTTTACTTGACATGTTCTTAATGTATTCCATTGCGTAGCGACTGAAATCCAAATCAACATTAACAAATAGACAACTTACAGCTGGAAATAAAAAATATGTACCTCATTAATATTCGTGCACGCATGGAGACAGACAGACATACCTCTTATCAATTCATCTGGATTCCTTAATAAACATTTATAACTAGCTGAGAATATTGATTCAGAAAACTTGGAATGACTAATCTCATTCAACACGTGAGTACAACAGATCTAAACATAAAGGATATCGCCATTACCATGGCAACTAAATAATTACCACTAGTTGCTCCGGAATGACAACACGACAATTAAAAATACTTTTACTATAAAACCCAATCACTTCATCCTGTCAACAGTAGTTACACATTATTAAAATTATATCATTATTATTATTGTTACCTTTTTTGCTGACAGCTGCTCTTTCGTCTTTCCATTTTCAATACAAAACTTACAAATTATATTCAAAAGTGGTAGGTAGTAAAAAGTGGGTGTGGCTTCCAATAATATATGTAAAATACTCAACAATTTGTCTTTGTCCTTTGTTAATAACTTGATGTATTTGTTAATTAACTTGGAGTTCGAACTCAAATACAGGCAGCAGAGGAAGTTAGACTGTGCATTAATTAGAGTACCCGAAACGTTACACAAAGCACACCATTTCAAACCAATAAAAGCACATTTACTCATTGATACCCTGTAGTGTAATTAATTAATTATATTATTATTACATTGTCATTTTTACCGATTACAATCTTTAAATGTTTTTGATATTTTTAATAAAATTTCCACCAATTTTTCATTATTACTTCTACCTAAATTAATAATAATAATAATAATAATATTAATGATGATAATAAACCTACTATTACAGAGCTCTCTCAATATTTCCTGCACTAGTATCATTGAAGGAGCATCTCTACAAATAATGAAGAACAGAATAGCCACACCCCTTTACCTGTACAGATAAAGTGTATCGGTCAATTTATAAAGCAATTCTGGGTTGCTACTCTTGGCTGTATCAAATAAAAAATTTAAAAAATAAAAATAAAATAGATTACATTATACCTTTGCTACTTTTAACTGACTCGAGAAGTTCTTCTAACCTCTTGATTCTTCTCTTTAACACTCCTTTTCCTGTCTCCATTATCAAGCCTTACCTGCAAAATCTATCATATCAACATTAAAGAAAAATACTGAACTTACCTTACCACGTGGCACATTTTCTACTCACGTGATTCAAAAGTCACCTGACCTAGTACCTTACCTAGTACCTTACACCCACATTTACGTCATATTACGTATGCTAATTTTTTTTAGAGGTGTGGCTGATGCATTAGAAAGTCTATTAAACTAGGGCTTCTGTTTATCATCATTTTGCCCTCTTGCATCACTCTTAATTTATACTTAAATTTATGTTATAATAATAATAATAATAAAAAAGATAGCAAAAGTATCAATAACAATAATAATTTATAACAACAATAAAGACAATAATAGTAATAATAATAATAGTAATAATAATGACAAACAAAATGAGAAATTATTATTATTATTAATAACTAGCATGAAGTGTTCAATAAGTCTATTGCTCACTCATTCCTCTTAGCTCCCCTTTAGTTCTGGCCTATTGGGTTTAAAAATTTAAAAGTAACAGGAGAGAGAAAGAAAGAGAGAGAAGACATACTTCTTCTAAAGCTTTCCTAGTTTCTTCTTCAATCCGTCTAATGTCGTCCATTGTCATTCCATACCACTCATCCAACCAGCAATAAACTTGTCTGTGAAATGAAGTGAATATCCTACGCTCAGCCTAAATGGTGACAGTAATGACATTAACACTGATATTGATGCTAATACTGATATAATAACACTGATATTGATGCCACGAACCTTCATTATCATACTTTCAACTCTGGTCTGTAGCCCCCACCATTTAAATTCACAAGTTACAAGTTTATAGGCACACATTATCGGCTGGGAAGATTCCTAAAAATATAATAACAATAATAATAATAATAATTATTATTATTATTATTATTTCTTGCCTTCCAGTCAGGTTTTAATGGTCCCCTGTCAGCCCTTTCGGAGCGGACTAACCTTGGATCCCATTCAGGTTTATAATCCTACAATCAATCAATTAATCAATCAATCAATTAATTAATTAATTAATTGATTAATCTCACCCGTGGGTCATAAGGATCATTAACAATATCAATAGTGACCACTTCTCTTAATTTCAAAAGATCAGGTGGTAAGTTATGAACCTGTCCCAATATCCAACAATAAGTCATCATGTGATTATCATGTGACACTCACGTTTTCCTGTAGCCCCCTGTCGTCTGCAATGTGAATGGACTCTATCGTTATCTTGAACCCGTCCTTCATGTAATCAGGGTTCTATACAAACCACACCCACTCAATTATTATGAATATTAATTAGTTAACATACGGTAATATCTGTCTTGATGTAAGGAAAAGCATTTATTGCTTCCTCGTGGACTTCAAGAGATCCTTTGGGAGCCAACGCTCTCACAAAACGAGGTACTTTACTGGAAATATAATTAATAGGTGTGACAGTGGGTGTGGTTTAAACATACTGTGATAAGTGGAATATCTTATGAGTGAACTGTCCCTTTCCATGTTTGTCAAAATCTCTTTCTTCGTTTATGACGACCTCAACACCGTCACCACCTCCTGTTTCATTTTTACTAGCTTGAGCGACCGACCATAGCTGACCAACATGATACTAGTATAATAATAATAATAATAGTAATAATAATAATAATAATAAACGTTTTTAATTAATTAATTAACAAGTGCAATGTGTAAAGTGAGAGAGAGAGAGAGAGAGAGGGAGGGAAAGGAAGGAGGAAGTGACCTGTGAGGTGTTTTAACAACACTGCCAATAAAATATAATAAACTCACTTCTTCAGGAGTGAAGGGAAGAATAATACGACTAAATAAAATAAAGATACAAGTGATAAAATATTTGTTAATAAAATGCTTGAATAGAATTACTAAGCAAACTATTATATAAATTAAGCAAACTACATTAAACACACAATAATTGTATACATAATTGTTATCTCGATAATACAACGTTATACATACAAAATACTTACAATTCCTTTATCAACATGACGTGGCAGGTCTTTAAGAATATAATACCAGTACAGTGGGCTAGCAGTAGAAGGAATGAGAGGCAGTAGAGACCTAGGAGGACCTGAGGATCAGAATAAACGTAAAAAATACAAAAGGTGGTCAAAAGGTAAGGGTGGTATGGTTTGATCAGCAGGCCGGAATGACGTCAGAAGTATATTTACCACGCCTATAGTATACGGGAAATATGATTGACTGAATACTTTCCGTGGATTTATTTCTCACTGCGCATGCGCAATAGAGTCCGCAAAGAGGTGAGGCTGCCTTGCCGAAGATTTGTACTCCCACGCATAATAATCCTATTACCTGTATAGGCGTGGTATACTAAATACCGACTGTTCAAGACGACCGGCCAAAGATAGAGCGACAAAGCACATTTTACTTTATTTTCACAAGCTAAAGATGTCAACTGGTGATTATGTTAAAGCTGGATACGCAAAGAAGTGTGGTAAGTATCGTCTGTGCTTCCAGGCTGGTGCTAAATACAGTCTTTTACGGTCTTGTATCTTGTTTTAGGTGGCAACGTCAAATCATGGAAGAGGAGATATTTCATGCTAAAGCCTAACGGGTTCCTGTATTATTATCCCGACTCACAGTGCAAGGCTGAGAAAGGACGCGTTGATATTATTAACATGGAGCGTGTGTGTACTTATGAAGCAGGGATTGGAGACAAGCTACCTGATCCTTCATCAATGGATCGATCATTGGTGATCGTAACACAGGACAGGAATTATACATTTGTTTGTGACACTCAACACGAGTGCAGGTAATTAATTACTGTTTACAGTATAACTGTTGCAATATGGGAATACACTAGCGTAACCTACGTCAGACCATTATTACTGGTACAGTACAGGGTAGTTATTGTATCACAACTGTTATTAACCAATCGGAACCTGGTTGATATTCAATACACATGTACATGGTATATGAATGCCATTTAGTGTAGGAGAGTTGGACTGATTCATTGTTAATGAGAATGAATGTCATAATAATAATGATAATAATGTCCTTACGTGTAGAATGGAATGTAACCTTTGAATCATGAGACAGGATGTTCATAACATCATCTTTTAATGTTGCTGGCAGCCTTATGCAAGTGTTATTTCCCTATTTCTATATTGACGTATTAATTGCATTTGTTATTTATTTGTTTGTTTATTTGTGTAGAGAATGGATTGGTGCACTGTCGAAGGTTAAAGATGGCAGTGAGCCACAGAAGTATCCTGACCCAACCTATCTTAAGAATACAGACTTGGCTCCTCCCACTGATAACACTGCCCCTCCTCCTTATACAGCAGTGGCCCCTCCTACGATACATGAGCCCCAGGGACCCCCTATGCCTCAACCAATGCCCCAGGGACCTCCCATGCCACAAGCTCCGCCCATGCCCCAGGCTCCCCCAATGCCAATGGGTCGTCCATTGTCTCATCAAGGTCCTCCTATGCCCCAGGCCCCTCCTATGCCATTGGGTCGTTCATTATCCCAGGGACCTCCAATGTCCCAGGCTCCTCCAATGCCCCAGGCTCCTCCTATGCCCCAGGCTCCTCCCATGCCACACCCCCAATATCCTCCTAATTATACTCATACTGCTCCTCCTCCAGGTCCTTATAACGGTCCTTATCGTCCTCCTCAGCAGCAGTACCCTCCCCCTCCACAGAGGCACCAGTACCCTCCTCCTCCTCAGAGGCAGCAGTACATGCAGCCTCCTCAAGTCAGGCCACCATCTTTGACTCCGCCCATGCAGAGAAGCTGTCCACCACCTGCTCCCTATCAGTCCAGGCCTTATGTACCAGGTCCTCAGCCCCGCCCACCTCAGCGGCCTCACTCAGCTGTAGTTCAACAGCAATCATCAGTTAATGTCACTGTTGTTAACTTGGCAGCTGCTCCACAGCAGAGAATAATCTATCGCTAATGAGCCGTGCATATTGATGATAATAACTATGACATTGTGTGTCTTATATCTTGTATTATCTGTCTCACTCCTTGTTAAAATGCACAACTATCTGTCTCACTCCTTGTGAAAATGCACAACACGTTTTATTGTTATTACTACTACTATTATTATTCTTGTCATGTTATTGTTGTATTACTTATTTAAATAATTATTATAATTAATCTATTAGTTTAATTTGTTTTGCTATCTCTTCGTTAGTAACATGGTAAACTCTTTCTCTTGGAACCAGTAGTTTATCCCATTGACGAGATATCACATTGGCTTGATACTGATCATGAACAAAATCACTGATATCAGTGATATCAGTGGTCCATTCATCACCATATCGTGCTAGTATATCATTTCTTAATCCTAGTTGGATGGCTCTTCTGCTCAGGGCCGATCCATCAGGATGATGATCAGGATCCCACTGGAGTCTCACTGGTGACTGGCCTTTCCCTAGCAACTTCTCATCATGACCTATCGTTAAATAATAAATATTCATTTGGTGTTATTTATTTGTTTATTTGTCGTGTCTTCCAAACTTTCAGTGCTTTCAATTCTAAAATAAATTGTAGCAGGAGACAATATACCAGTAAAAGCTTTTAACTTGCAATTGTACTACACCTGCTTGCTAGGTAATGCTACAATCATGCATAAAGAGATCTACATGCTCATAATAATTTCAATTCGCCATTACCAGTAAGTGCATGCGATAGTATTGTATCAAATCCATTTCTAGAGATCCTGACTGCTAGGACCATCTCCTGGTTCTCTTTTGATCCCCAACCGCTCCTGTACATCATCCACAGGAAGTTAGTCTTTATCCATGACATACGACTGTAGGAGAAGAGAGGACCACCAAACCTGTTCCAAATACAAGTATTTAATACTCACAATTACTATTATCAGCCCTGCTTTTGACCCTACTTTTGGTGTTCGATGGCATATGACCCAATGCCTCTAGAGTAAGCCTGGTATACAATGATGTCTTCATCATCATACTGAGCTAATATATGCTTCCCGTCCTTAGGCCATACTCCAGTCTGCTGCTCAATGTAGGACTCTCTTATCCAGTCCTTTCCCTTCAAACTCTTATCCTGCTGAGCTGTTGCCATTATCAGGATCTTTTATGGGCGGGGCTGTTTCCACCAACTGCACACGTGAAAACACGTGGGTAAGAAGGTGTGGCTATTAATGAAAATGGAGTACTCTGGGTATCATGTAGCAGGAGCTGTTGCAGGAGGTATAGGGCTAGGATTAGTGATAGGATTTATAATCAGCAAAAGAAACCAACCAGCCAAACTGCTGAGGAGTCTGCAAGTAATTATATGTAGTTATTCTAATTAATGCCCACCACTGCAGGGTGACTCTGATTTTAGTATTCTTGATTATGTCAAAGGACAATATAAAATGGTATTATTAGTTAGAAACGATTTGAAAATGGGGAAAGGAAAAATGGCAGCTCAAGTAAGAATAATAATAATAATAGTTATTATTATTAGTTAATTAATTGGTAGGTGGGGCATGCTGCAGTGGGAGGGTACAAGCAAATAATGCGAAGTAATATGGAGGTATGATTAATTAATCAAAAATCATTTATTTATTTTTATTTAGTTATTAAGGCGTTGGGAGAGAGCTGGTCATATGAAAGTTGTAGTTAAAGTTCCTGACAGAGATTCATTGTAAGGATAATACCATGGACTATAATAGTACAGGGTATTGTTTAGATTTTGAGTGTTTTCTTAAAATGGCCGTAACTTGAAAAATTGAAGTCTGAATCAGCTCAAACTTGCTAAAAAGCATAAGGACATCAATATGTATCAGAAAATGTAATAAAAATTTGGGGTGATTTTGGAGCCATTTTTTGGAAGAAACCATGGGCTATAGCCTTGGGTATTTTTCAAATTTTTGACGTTTTCTTAAAATGGCCGTAACTTGAAAAATTGAAGTCGGAATCGGCTCAAACTTTCTACACAGCATAAGGACATCAATATGTATCAGAAAATGTAATAAAAATTTGGGGTGATTTCGGAGCCATTTTTTGGAAAAAACCATGGGCTATAGCCTTGGGTATTTTTTAGATTTTTGACGTTTTCTTAAAATGGCCGTAACTTGAAAAATTGAAGTCGGAATCGGCTCAAACTTTCTACACAGCATAAGGACATCAATATGTATCAGAAAATGTAATAAAAATTTGGGGTGATTTCGGAGCCATTTTTTGGAAAAAACCATGGGCTACAGCCTTGGGTATTTTTCAGAATTTTGGCATTTTTTAAATTGGCCGTAACTTGAAAAATTGAAGTCAGAATCAGCTCAAACTTGCTACTTAGCATAAATACATCAATGTGTGTGTGTATAAATATTCCTCTTTCCCTCAGTATTGATGTGATACATGAAGCCAGTGGGTGTGGCATTAACACCTATTTAGTCCGTGATGCTGGTAGAACTCAAATTGCTCCTGGATCAGAAACTGTCCTGTGTGTTGGACCTGGTTAGTTTAATTAACTTAATTTATTATTAATTAATCATTAATAATAATTATAGGTCCCTCAGATATTGTAGATAAACTAACAGGACATTTTAAATTATTATAATAATGAATAAATTAATTATGAATATTTTCTAATATATAATCGGTCGTCATTGCAGCTGCTTCAATACATCCTTCAAGATTTGAATGAGTGAAGGCGTCCCCAGTAATAACAACCAGAGGTTTACTGGACAACACAGCATAGCCAGGTGATCCAACGTATCCTTTAAAAACCTGAGAATATCTCCATCTGATGATATAACTGTGTACTGGTGGGGGTAGGTCAGGCAACAGTTCCTTCACAGCTCCTAGCAATACCTCTTTGACCCTGTCTTTGTCCGTTTCAAGTTCCTTTAGACCAAAAGGAACTGAACTGTGTACCAATAAACTCGAGACTTCATTATCGTCCTTTAATGAATACTTGTTACTGTCCCAGCACATGTACCGGACTATGGAGTCATCGTAATACTTTCCTGTCCAACTTGTTTTAGGAACAGGTTCGGTAAAGAATAGCCCTAGGGCATAGCGAGAGGAATAGGCCACACCTCTTAAATTATCGAGTACATCTTGAGGCGTATCCTTGAACAGGTTCCCTTTCAGCGAGAGGCACTGAGGGACAGGAAGGGTTAAAATTAAAGACTCCGCCTCCTCAACCAATCCATCACTTGACGTTAAGACGATAGACTCATCTTTGATCTCAACTGATTCCAATTGAGTCCGATACTTAACATTGACCTTTGACCTCTCCAGGAAATACTTTGGTACTCCATTGATACCATTTGCCGATACATAATGCACGGTAGGTGTGGCAGTGGGCGTGGCTGATTGAGGGCTCCCCTCTATAATCCCTTGAAATGGAATGAGTGTCTCGGTTCTTAATAATTCTCCAAATAATTTATTTTTAATGTTTTCCATGGACTTGTTGTCACGTGATGAATTATACCTAGTGATGTATTGGGCCCCCATATCCACATGAGCTTGTACTGAAGAGTCTATTCCTGTTCTGTGAGTGCTCATTCTCCCTCCTCCTCCTCTCCCCTTCTCCCACATGTTGAGTATTAGGTTAGGGCTGGAGTCCATTAGGAATGAGCTGCTCAGTGCTCCAGTAGCTCCTGCTCCAATTATCATAACTCGCTTGCTGCTCGCCGCCATTTTGTTTTAATAACGAGCCCCGCCCCAAGCACTTGCAACTAATTAGCCACGCCTTTCTTTATTGACCACGCCCACTCAGATTCAATGCTTCAGCTAACAGAGCAACGTGAAGAGGCGAGGTAAGTTAACCCTAGCTCTTTCTTGCTCTCTCTTTATCCCCTTGAGTCTAGCTGCTTGAAATGGAGCTAAATGTTGCTATACAAACCTAGCCATAGTCTTTCAATTATTACAAGTTTATGTATCTCTAATTAATTTAATTATTTTTTATTAATTACTAGACCAGTTATGGCTGAAGGATTGGCGGTGAAAACTATTAAACTTTTGAATAAAAGAACAGAAATATGTGATGTTGAACTGATCAGCTACTCAAATGAGCAGATTCCATTTAACATGTATGTTATTACATGTGATATCATTATTATTATTATTATTATTATTATTATTATTACTTTAGTGATTTCAATTTGAATATCAAAAAGAGGATTAGCTTTTTAGAAATGAAGAAAAAAATCAGTTCAAAGATATTTCCTTTACTGCCTATGCTGAGTCGCCAATCGAAAGGTATTATTAATTAGAGGGTGTGGCTAATTAATTAATTAATAGTGGTACACAATGGGCAGCTGATAGTGTACTTGGAGTTGAGAGCTAGCGGCATATCTTCTCAAAACAAATTTAAAAATGTTTTTGATAGTTTGAGGAAAATGAAATGGGTAAGACGCCATTTTAATAGTACAATGTACAGCACTTTTCCCTTTCTTTTTCTCTCTGTCTCTCTCCCCCCCCCCTCTCTCTGTCTCTCTCCCCCCCCTCTCTCTCTCTGTCTCTCTCCCCCCCCTCTCTCTCTGTCTCTCTCTCCCCCTCTCTCTCTCCCCCCTCTCTCTCTCCCCCTCTCTCTCTCCTCCCTCTCTCTCTCCCCCTCTCTCTCCCCCCCCTCTCTCTCCCCCTCTCTCTCTCCCCCCTCTCTCTCTCCCCCCTCTCTCTCTCTAGGTTGCTACAGCCACTCCTACTGATAACGTAAAAGTCTTCATTATACCAACTTCATCTCTGACACATGAACTGGGTAACAAACATAATGATAGATCTAGAGGGAGTTTAGGAGACTTTTGGTTTTCCACATTTTGTCTAAGTCTCCTGAAATCTCCTTTGGTCCCTCCTCATATTTAGCCCTAGGACTTCTTAAGTTTCCCATTTTTAGTTAGACTGGCCTCCTAGTGTTTATTTCTATATTAACAATGGCCCTTGCACTACCCCTCCTATCCTATTCTAGTCATGATGATAACATCACTAGCATAACAACACTCTCCCTGACATATGTTCTTTGTCCCTTAAGGTCTGACTAGTGAGGAGTACTCCATTGGTCTTCATGCTTTGTTTGTCTTATTGGAGGAAGGTGGATCATCTTACCACTCCCAGTCTTTAGGATCTGGTTCCCAAAATTCAGGATCTGGTACCTGTTCTTTAGAAATAGAAACAGTCCCGTCTCAAGCTGTCACATTTAATGGTTAGCTATAAAGTATCAGTATTGAGTATTATATTATTGTTGTTGTTTTGTTGTTGTTTTGTTGTTGTTGTTTTGTTGTTGTTTTGTTGTTGTTACTTTTGTTGTTGTTATTTTTCTAGAGCTAATAGGTCCTAATGATGAAGTGGGTTCTGTTACCAAGAGATCTTCTGATGTTTCTAGCAGTGTAATAAGAATGACTGTGCCAGAGCCTCACTATGGTAATTTATTCATTGATTTATTAATTGATTCATTAATTTATTCATTAATAGCTAGAGATTGTGGCATTGTAGAGTATAGAGTTGAGATCACTACAATAACTCAAGTAAATTATTAATTATTATTATTATTATTAATATGTCACTGTGCTATTGATCATTATTATTGAACACGAGTGGACAGAAACCAACCTAACCACTTGTCCAGTAACAATGCCTAGAATGCTTGTAGCATTCCAAATTTGATTGCTTTTATAAAAGGGACTTTCCTCTCTCACTTTTGGTCTAAATTGATATCCCATTTATCAGCTTTTGGTATCTTATAATAATGAGCTTTAGGTCAACATTTTCTTATTTCTATCTCTATAATAACTATCATTATCATTACATTACTGTTGTTATTATTATTGCTTTTAGGATATTTCATCGGATATATTTAGTGAGGTAACCATAGTAACACAGGATAACGAGGAGGGAGAAGTAGATGTTCTTTCCTGTGATGCTGATCAGTTATTGAAAGGACTTCAAGAGGAGGAGGAGCAGCTACAAGACAAGAGACAGGAAGAGGAGGAGAAAGGAGAAGAAGAGACTGTCACTTCAACTTTTGAAAAGAAGCGTGTGAGCATAGAAGAATATAGAGATCGTAAATCAAAGCCGACAGTTTCTGAATCACCTCAACCGCCGACCTCTAATCAAATAAGTGCCAGTCCTTCGTTAACACAACAGCAGCAGGTTCCTTATTGCCAGCCTGTTGTTGTGGGTGGGGCCCTCCCTCCTCAGAACGTGTTAAGTAATTATTATTCATTATCAAGGACTCATTATCCGCCCACACTTCCTTATATGGGGACACCTAATCACTTGCTCTCCTCTCATATGCACTCTTATATTCCACGCCCTCCAATTAACACGCCCATAGCTCCAATTAATGCCCCTCTTCAACCGGGGCAGTTCCAACAGTTGTCCTCCATTCTTCAAGCTGAAGATTTCATCAGAGAGAACAACAGGAGGAAAAGGTCCCGTCATTATTATCGGAGCCGGTCTCGTTCCCGGAGCCCCTCCTCTAGTAATTCCCGAACCCGTTCTCGTAGGACCCGTTCTCGTTCCCATTCCAGGAGCCACTCTCGTTCCACTTCTTGGAGTCCTCCTCGTTCCAATTCGAGGACTCGTTCTCATAGGACTCATTCTCGTTCCAGAAGTCATTCCTATTCCAGGAGCCGTTCCCCTAGCCCGCCCGTCAGAGACAGGCACTCTGAGGTACCAACCGGAGGAGGAGGAGGAGCCGCTCCCTCTAAAGACAAGCAATGTCAAACTAGTAACACTGTATCACTCAAATCAAAAAGAATTCAAGTAGACACGTCTTATTTTAACTACTCCATAGGGACACAGACAGCGAAAACAAGAGTATTCAATAGCAGTAGCCAAACTCACCACACTTGTATTCATGACAGTGTAGCAGAGCTGAACGCTCTCTTCTCCAGTGAGATTGAAGACTCACTGATTGAAGAACATTACAAGATACTGGAGGAGTGTATTGATTCACATTGTCCTCCTAATGTCAATAGGAATGAGTCACCCCTATCAGGTTGTTCACATATCAGTGAGGGGATCTGGAGCGGAGAGGATCATGATGATGTCATCAATACATCAGATGATGTCATCAATTCATCAGGTGATGTCATCAATACATCATGTGATGTCATCAATACATCATGTGATGTCATTGTTGAATCTTCACAAGAGGAATGTGTTGCAGTTGATGTTAAGAATCATGTGGAGATGATTGATCATAAAGAAACCAGTGATCACGTAGATATCACTGATGATCAAGGAATCAGTAATCATGTAGATATCACTGATCATGTAGAGATCAGTGATGATCAAGGAATCACTGATCATCAAGATATCACTGATCAGGGAGAGACCAAGGATTGTGTTGGTCCTGAATTAAACTCAGTATCAAGCGTCAATGATAATTTAATGGGACCAACGCCAATGGTACTAGAGGAGGAGGAAGGCACTGATGAGGTAATTACTCCTTTGTCTCCTCTCAATGATATTTCTGTGTCTGATAGCTCGTTAAGGATCAAGAGTTCCTCAGCTCCGCCCACTTTAATTAATAACATGTATGGCAATATATTGGAAAGAGTTCGTGTTCATATTTTAAGATCCAAAAGTGTTTCTCCTTCAATTGGTGAAGTACTACCTCCTCTACCTCCTTCATCCCCTCCTCCTCCTGGTCCTCCCCCTCCTCCTCCTGGTCCTCCTCCTCCTTCATCCCCTCCTCCTCCCCCTCCCCCTGGTCCTCCTCCAACTGCTCCTCATTCTGACCCATCTCTTTTTCTACCTCTTCCTACTCCTTCACTTCTTTCTACTCCATTTATTCATGATCAGCCTCCTGTTCATGCTCCGCCTCCTATTTATGCTCCGCCCCATTCTGTTTATGCCCCATCCCCTTCTGCTCCTCTTCTCTCTGCTCTGCCCCCTCCTGCTCATGTTCTTCATGCTCCGCCCCTTCATTCTTCTGTGTATGCTCCTTCTCATCAAGTTCAATATGCTGCGGCTCCACTCACTTTTCCCCCGCCCCCTTGTCCATCCATTCAGTCTCCGATAGGATACCATTCAGTCCTTCGTACTCAGAACAATAGAAACTCTATTAATGACCACATGGTAAACATTTAGCAATCTTTATTTATTGATTATTATTTGTGTTTGTGTTATTATTATTATTGAATTATAATAAGAGATTTAAAACCAGTTCCAACTGTAATTCAACGTCACTTGAAGACTCAAAAGACTATCAAGTCACTAAAGCATACACTCACTGACCTAGGGACTTTACCAGGTGACGTTGCATTGCAATTTGAACTAGTTTTAAATGAGAATTGAGCTTACCACTTCCGTGTATTATTAACATTTATTATTATTATTACTAATTTAGGAAGCATTCCCACTTTCTCCTGAGATTGAAGATGGCGAAATTGTTGAAGAAAACGATTGTTACTGTCAGTCTCCTCTCATTACGTCTCCTGTCACTTCTGACGGTCATTTCACTGATGTGTCCAGCCACTCTGAGAAGCTTCGCTGTGATTATACTTCAGAAGAAGAGGAGGAGGAGGAGGAGGAGCCTGTTCCTCCATCAGCTGCCACCAGTAGGGATATTATTAATAATTTATTCAGTATACCAGCCCCAGCGTTCCCTTCAATAGTCTTGTTACAATCAGTCTCAAGAGGATTCCTTATAAGGAGGTATAGAAAGAGGGTATGTAACGCAGTCCTCACCATACAGAGATACGCCCGTGGGTACATTGCTCGCTCAAAGTACACTAGAATGCGTACAAGTGTCGTCATACTTCAGGCTAATCTTAGAATGTACTTGGGTAGATCCTCTTACCTTAAGTTACGGTCCAATGTAGTTAAGCTTCAGTCGTTTGTACGCATGGTAATCATTAGGAGGTGGTACAGGAGAGCTCTAGCTGGTATCAGATCAGTCCAGTCTCTTTATAGAGGACATAGGGCTAGAAGAGCTTTCAGGAGAGCAGTAAGAGGATTTACCTCATTTCAATTATTGTACAGGAAGTACATTAAAGCCAAGAGGAGGGTTCTTGCAGCTGTGATAGTGTTACAACGCTCTGTTAGGCGTTACCTCTCTCGTTTGAAATATACTAAGTTGGTCAATAAATCTGCTGTCACTATACAGTCGGCTTTTAGAGGATTCATTAGTCGGAGGGAACTTAGAATAAACGACAGCATGGAGCTAGCAGTTTTAAGTGATGGTACACTGACTGCTTCAGAGAGCAACTCTCCCGCTCGCTGCACCTCACCCCCTGTTGCTATGGACACTGATGCTATGGCGACAGTTACTATGGCGGCAGTTACTTTGAAAACCGAGCCAGTAGAGACTGTAGTATCTAGCGTTACCACCTCAAGTATCTCTTCTACTGTCTCTCCGTTAATCACAGCCACTCCTTCAGTAAAATGTACTAACACCATCAGTTCTTCTTTTCCTGTTACAACTAGTGTACCTCCTATACCAAACAGTAGCATCAGCTCCTTTGTATCAGCTAGTATATCACCTGTTTATTCAGCACCAGCAAACACTAATCCCATTAGCCCTTCTTTACCTGTTAGACCTCCTGCTCCTTTTACAGTAGACAGTAGTACCAGCTCTAGTCCACTAGCTGTTCCTGCTATGTCTCCAGTAGATGTTACTTCTAATGTCACTAGTTCCTCCATTCCTCTTAGTGTTAGTCTTTGTCGTTCATCTCTTTCTGATGTCACACCGTATACTGTCTCCTCTTTGCCAAAGTTTTACAGTTTTACAACATCCTCAGGTACTTTTACAGTACCTATTGATCATGATCATATATCAGTTGTCACGACACAGCTATCATCGCCTCACATTACCAGTACTTCATACAGCACTCCTCCCACTTGTGTGCTGTCTTTAAATGTGATGGCTTCAAACTCAGGAATATATGCTCTACCTACTCTAACTGTCATGGTTCCACCTCAAGGCAAAGTGTTGGTGAATACTCCAAAGTCTTTACAAAGCAATATTAGGAGAAAGTCAAAAGAGCCTTCACCGGAAAAATTTGACTTGCCTTACACAGTAAAGCAAGGGAAGCAAGCTTCATCAACGGAGTCTTCTGCTGATATTGGTATAAGGTATGTCACTAGGAGAGTCCGTGATGCTGTGAGAACAATTGAAAAATATTTTATAAGTTATAAGGAAGCTAAAGCTGTTAGGAGACAGTTCCTGGCCATGAGGAAAGCTGCTTCAGTTATACAGCGAAACTGGAGGGTCTGTAAACTGATAAGTAGATTAAAGAGGTTTATAGAAGAAAGGCAGGAAGAAATGGCCATGCAACGTGCAGCAGCTTTCACTAGAATGACTAGAAGTAAAACTAAAACCACTCCTTCAAATAGTAAGTACTGTCCTGGATGTAAGTCAAATTATTGTCAGGAGGAACAAATGAAGATATCTCTTGGTACCAAGCGCAGTAGAAGCAACACCAAATCACCAGAAAATAAAGAAATAGCTAGTGCCAATGAACCAGAGGTCAGGCATTCTAAATTAGCAGAATCAACTCGTAAAAGTCCACAATCAGTTAATTATCATCCAAAAAATAAGTATCAAAAATTGGCGAATGATAATCCGAAATCAGCTCATAATCAACCAAAATCATCTAATGATAATCCTAATAATCATCCACAATCAGCTAATAATCATCCACAATCAGCTAGTGATCATCAAAAATCATTTAGTGATCATCAAAAATCAGTTAGTGATCATCAAAAGTCAGCTAGTGATCATCAAAAATCAGCTAGTGATAATCAAAAATCAGTTAGTGATCATCAAAAATCAGTTAGTGATCATCAAGAATCAGCTAGTGATCATCAAGAATCAGCTAGTGATCATCAAGAATCAGCTAGTGATCATCAAGAATCAGCTAGCGATCATCAAGAATCAGCTAGCGATCATCAAAAATCAGCTAGTGATCATCAAAAATCAGTTAGTGATCATTCAAATTCAATACCTGATGCTGGAGTTGAAGTAGCTTCAGGTGATCAAGTAGAGCCAACAGCTGCTAAGAGTGTCCCTATTTCAAGTAGTGAGGACTCCACACTTGCTAATGACACTAAAGTATGTGAATCAGGAGTAGCCATTGCTGCAAAGGAGCCATTACTTGCAACTCCAGTTAGCTACAGTCTCTTAGGCTCAATGCAACACCAGCAGCAACCATTGACTACCAACTGGTCAAATGAGTCAAGCGCTAGTATTTCTTACTCTGCTCCTCCTCTCATTCCTTCCGGTCCTCGCAATCATAAACCAGTTTCATCATCTTTAGTCCCTTCTTTATGGCTTGGCCCTCCAAGTCATCATCACAACTATTCATTCTATCCACACCAGCATCTGTTCTTTCCTCCTCCTCCTCACCCCAGGAGACATGGTTCACCTCAGAGACTCCATATTTATCCTCATCGATATCATCACCACTATAGAGGCCTTCCTTATCCCAGCCCTCCTTCAGTCTATAGGGACTTTAGTGATCACAGAGGTGGTTTTCGCTCACCACCTCACTTTCACCCACCGTGGTATAAATAAGATCCTTAAGACTGGATATTATTAATAATAATTATTTTGATTTTTTCATTTACTATGATTTTATGCAGAAA
Organism: Amphimedon queenslandica; assembly: GCF_000090795.2. Taxonomy (NCBI): domain Eukaryota; kingdom Metazoa; phylum Porifera; class Demospongiae; order Haplosclerida; family Niphatidae; genus Amphimedon; species Amphimedon queenslandica. Next base: position 159,305 of record NW_003546392.1, on the reverse strand, counting down.
TTATCATAATTAGTCTAATTAATTTAGTGATCTAATTAATTATTCATTGGGTAGGCGTGGTTTGATTTGTTTGTCACGTGATCATTTGCAAAACAAAATGGCGGTCAGAGGACTCCTCTCCTCCAGTCGCTATATGAGGCCCTGGCGTAAGACTAAATGTTCATAATGTACTTAAAGCCTCTCTTATACTTTTAGATGGCTCTGTCTGTGCTCTACGACCTGTTAATACTACGAGCCAAGTGAAAAACGAGCTACAACCTCAACCTTCTTCATTCCCTGGTCAGTGTAGCAAGAAAGACTTGTGTTATTATTATTATAATAAAAGGTATCACAAGCCTATTGAAGGAGAAGACAGGAGAAACTGGAAAGCACATAGTCGGCATTGGTTTAGTAGCTACTTTGTATTCTAAAGAAATATTAGTATTTCACGCTGAGGTATTATTAATAATTAATTAACCGAGACCACACCCACCTCTGTTTTTAGACGCTAGTAGGAATCAGTGTTTTCGGTGTCATTTTTCTTTTAATGAGAAGAGTTGGTGGACAACTGAGGGAGTTCTTTGACAACAGAGCACAGGTAATGATAAACAAGTTGTTTGTTGTATTATTGTTGTTGTTGTTTAGGGTATTCTGGATGAGATGAATGCGGCTAAGAATGCTACCATCACTCAGTTGACTGATGAGATAGCATTTGCTAAAAATGTCGAGAAGGAACTGTCTATTCGTGATGACCTCTATGAGATATTAAGAGTAAGGAGAATATAACATTAATAATTATTAATATTTGGTTTTGAGTGCAATTTTAGCAAGCAACGTTCATGTAAAATATATTATTAATTAGTTTTATTATTGTTATTAACATTACTATTTTTATTATTATTTGTTTAGGAAGAGGCACTGATGAAGAGGGAGGAGATATACAGGGTCCAGCTGTCAGATATTAGGAAGGAGGTGATGAGGCGTCTGGAGTATCAGCTCCAACTTGAAAACCTTGAGAAAGAATATGAGAAGAAGCACCTTGTATCATGGCTACAGGAGAATGTATATAAGTCTCTTACTAGCAAACAAGTGAGGGAGAGAGAAGATCAGTAATTATTTTAGTTGTTTTTATGATAGGATGATAATATTGCTCAGTGTATTGGCTCTCTAAAGAAGCTCACAGCTGCTGCTTAGTTTGAATAGGATTAAGGAACAGTTTTAGTATTTATGTGGATATCAATAGTAGACCTTTGAATTATTGTTTAAAAATAATGTTACAAGAGAAGACAATTGTGTCACCGTGGGGTGCCTTTTTTCCAGGGCTATAGCATAGCTATAGATCTGATGAAAATAGGTATAGACCTGCAAAAGAAATAAAAACAAACTATTGCTAGGGCGACATTGAATCTTACATTCAATGTCGCCCTAGCAACGGTATTAAATTACATGTATGTATATTTGCAGTTGGGAATTGTTTATATTTCATGTAGTATACATATATTATCTGTGGAATTGGCCACACCATTAACACACCCCCAACTACTTAACCAAACTGCTCGTGACTTCCTTTCATTCCTTTACAAACAAGATAGATCAAGAAAATGAACTGTAAACTCTTCTTGTTGGCAGCAGCTGGTCTCCTGTGCGTCTCTGTGGCTCAGTATTGTACTGAACCACCTTATAAAACCAGACCTAACTTCACGCCAGCATACTGGTAAGGAACATAATAGCGTATTGATCGTCAAACTATTCATTAATATGTAGCAATTATAGACTAAGTTTTAAAGATAGAGTAAAAGGTAAGTTTATGTGTATATAATGTATAATCTTATTCATTTATTTATTTCAAAGATTTATTAAGTCGGTTAACATTAGAAGAAAAGATATCTCAACTTGGTAACAGTGCATCTGCTATTGACAGACTCGGTATACCTGGATACCAATGGTAGGAGTAGGAGCTGTTGTTGTTTATTCTTGTTTATTGTTGTTTGTTGTTAGGTGGTCTGAAGGTCTTCATGGTGTGGCTGTTTCTCCTGGTCTTCACTTAGGAGGGAACGTGAGTTTAAATAAAATAAATATTATCATAACCTCCTCTTTCTCCCTCAGTTAACCTGTACGACCTCATTTCCTCAAATAATCACAACTGCTTCATCATTCAACAAGTATCTATTCATTATTATTATTATTATTATTATTATTATTATTATTATCATCATTTAGATCGTTGTTTTATGAAATCGGAGAAGCTGTTTCAACAGAAGCCAGAGGTTTTGCTGATAATGGTCAGGGTGGACTGACCTATTTCACACCAAACATCAATATAGTCAGGTAATTAACTAGTAGTTATTAATCAATAGTTAATAATAGTTATTAATGAGTGGTTATTAATGGTTATTGATATTAGGGATCCTCGTTGGGGTAGAGGACAAGAGACAGCAGGAGAAGGTAGTTATTGATGTATTATTTAACTATTATTAATAGTTAATTAACAGATCCTTATCTGACGTCTCAATATGCAGTCAACCTGGTCAGAGGAGCACAAGGGAATGACTCAGAGTTAGTTTGTTGTTTGTTTGTTGTTGTTTATTGTTGTTCTTTTGTTAGGTATAAGAAAATAATTGCAACTTGTAAACATTTCGCAGCATACGGTTAGTCTTTATTATTGTTATTATTATTATTGTTGTTGTTGTTGTTGTTGTTATCATTTAACTTATCGTAGATCTTGAGTCTTACATTAATGGTGATGTTCGGGACTCATTTAATGCTGAAGTAACCAAACAGGATCTTGAAGAGGTGAAGGGAGAGAGAGAGAGAGTCTTTATTTATTTATTTATTTATTCCCTTTTTTCCTTCCCCTCATTCTCTATTTTTCAGACCTACTTTCCAGCGTTCAGGTCCTGCGTCACTGCTGGAGGGGTTGGTAGCATCATGTGTAGTTATAATTCAGTCAATGGCGTACCCTCTTGTGTGGATGGTGTCTTTAATAACAAGATTGCAAGGAACAAATGGAAATTTGATGGATATTTAGTAATACGTTAATTAATTAGTTATAATATTAATTAATAATTAATTAATAGGTTAGTGATTGTGGAGCTATTGATGACGTCATGAACAAACACCAGTAATTAACTTAATTAATTAATTAATTAATTTATTTATTTATTTATTATTATTATTAGTTATACCAGTACTCCGACCGATACAGTGGCCGCTGGTCTAAAAGGAGGCACTGACCTCAACTGTGGCTCCTTCTATCAGACACACGCCATGGTTAGTCGGTCGCTATAGTAACTCATTGCTATGGTAACTCGTTTATAGGATGCATTTTTAAATGGTAGCATTACTGAAGTTGACATTGATAGAGCAGTGGGGAGGCTGTTTACAGCAAGGTACATTAATATTCATATTATTTATATATTAATTATTGTTATTATTATTAATTATTAATAGGATGAGGTTAGGGTTATTCGATCTTCCTAAATATCAGCCATATTCATACTTCAATACTGATGTAGTCAACACAAAACAGCACCAGGTAATGATAATAATAATGTCCTTTGTCTTATCTTTTGTCTTTTTATGTTTGGTTTCTCTTATTTCTTGTTTTGTCCTTAGTGTATTGTATTGTGTATGCCTTGTGTTGTATAATAATAATAATAATAATAATAATAATGATAATAATAATGATGATAATAATAATAATAATGATAATAATAATAATAATGATAATAATAACTATTACCCTTCCTGCCTCTCTCACAGGACCTTGCTTTACAAGCTGCAAGGGAAAGCATTGTTCTATTACAGAATAATGGTAACCATGGTAATGTGTATGAGTGTTTAATTTTGATTGGTTGATTAGGTAAACTGCCGTTAAGTTATGAAGACCATCATAAGATAGCAGTGGTTGGTCCTAATATACTGGCTAATGTGACAATGCAAGGAATATCTCAAGTAAATATTTATTCTAAACGATAGACCATAATTATATATAGAAGTAACTTGTGGTAATAACTTTAGATCCTTATTTCATTCATTGCTGACATTTAATGAATTTATATTCCCAAAGGTTATAGCTCCATATCTCATATCACCAGTGGATGGTTTTAAGAGTAAAGGACTACACGTTACTTACTCTCTCGGCTGTGATGTGAAATGCATTGTTACTGACGGGTTTCACGATGCTTTTAAACTTGTTAAAGATGCCAAAGCTGTAGTTGCTGTGATGGGTCTAGACCAAGGAATTGAGAGGTTATTTATTAATTAATTAATTTGTTTATTTGTTTGTTGTCTTGTTTTTTTTCCAGGGAGACTGTTGACAGAGAGGATATATTCCTCCCTGGGCTGCAGGATAAGTTCCTGTTAGGATTGAGGGACACGTTGACTAACCTTCAATCGCCAGTTCCACTGATAGTCGTGATAATGTCCGGATCATCCGTAGACCTCAGCGAATCTAAGGTAAGTAAGGATTACCCCAAATTTTTATTACATTTTCTGATACATATTGATGTCCTTATGCTGTGTAAAAAGTTTGAGATGATTCCGACTTCAATCTTTCAAGTTACAGCCATTTTAAGAAAACGTCAAAAATCTGAAAAATACCCAAGGCTATAGTCCATGGTTTTTTCCAAAAAATGGCTCCGAAATCAACCCAAATTTTATTACATTTTCTGATACATATTGATGCCCTTATGCTGTGTAGAAAGTTTGAGATGATTCCGACTTCAATTTTTCAAGTTACAGCCATTTTAAGAAAACGTCAAAAATCTAAAAAATACCCAAGGCTATACCCAAGGCTATAGCCTTGGGTATTTTTCAGATTTTTGGCGTAGCAAGTTTGAGTTGATTCCGACTTTAATTTTTTAAGTTAGGGCCATTTTTAAAAATTATGAAAAATAGCCTATCAAATATCAATGAGTATTAAAATATGTTAATTCATTTATTTTTATTATATTTTTTATTTTTAGAGTTTAGCTGATGCTATACTGTGGGTTGGGTATCCTGGTCAATCCGGAGGTCAAGCTATTGCTGAAGTAATATACGGAGAAGTGAATCCATCAGGACGACTGCCTCTTACATTTGTAAGAGAAGAATCCCCTTACAATAATTATTTATATAATTTCTTTTTGTCTCTCTTTTGGCCCCTCCCACAGTATCCTGGTGAATACATTGATTTAGTTGCCTATAGGCACATGTCAATGAGGGAACCGCCTGGTCGTACGTACAGGTTCTATACTGAGAACCCTGTGTTTCCCTTCGGACATGGTCTCAGCTATACCACTTTTGAATTGAGCTGGTACATAATTATGATAATTATTTATTAGTTTTTTGATTAATTGTAGGACTAATAAAATGAATAATGTTACAGAAATCGTAATCAGTGATTCTGTTGATATTAACATTGATTTTGATATCACTGTCGTTAACACTGGTTACTTGTCTGGGGCTGTATCTGTACTTGGATATGTATCATCTAATGTAAGATAACACTGATATATTAACACTGATATATTAACACTGATATATTAACACTGATATTAACACTGATATATTAACACTGATATATTAACACTGATATATTAGCACTGATATTTCTTTTATAGATTCCTGATGCTCCTTTAAGAGAATTATTTGATTTTGATAAAGTATTTATTGATAAATATGAGTCAAAAAAGATTTCTCTTTTCGCTACAAATGATGCTTTTACCACCGTTGATGAAAAGGTGACTTTATCATGTACATGTACATGTGTATAGTAAGTAATTAAATATAATAATTCATTTTAGGGTCGAAGGAATATTTTACCTGGTGAATACGACATAGCAATTGAAAATCTCTCTCACAAAATAATAATAAAAAATAATTAAAAACGTTGTGACGTATCTAATTTTTTCTATTTTTTAATGAAGTTGTTTTTTATTATTTAATGTGTTTTTTTATCATTGGTTCAATGCTGCCATTTTGTTTAGTTTGAGTATGCGCACTAGACTTTGCTGCCAAACGGCGCGTGAGTGGGCGTTACTTCAAGCCACACCCAAAATGAGGTAAATAATGAACTTTGGTTAAAAATCACTCTATTTTCTTACAGATATTTGTCTAAACTATTCTCCACTTCTCTCTCCTTATTATATAAAAGTATATCCACTCTTTCCTCTCGTTCCCTCATTGAGTTGCAAGGGCCTGACAGTCGGTCCTTCATTAATGGACTCACAACTTGTAATGCCTTACAGTCACTGGAGGGGAGGGCCCAGTATAGTGGACTACTCAATAGCAATGGACGCATACTTTATGACGTCATTATTTATCACATGTCACATGACAGGCTGTGGGTGGAGTCAGATACGAGAGCTGTCGATGATGTCATTAAACATTTTACTAAATATAGATTAAGGTCAAAGGTAAATGGGTGTGGCTATTGATTATACTAATGAATAATTAATTAGGTTGATTTTACGAAATTGAGAGACGTTAGTGTCTGCTTTAAATCACCAAACGAAAATAATAATAATAATAATAATGTATTAATCAGCGTAGCTGATCCAAGAACAAGGTAATAATAATTAATTAATTATATGCTCCACCCACTTTATTCTAGTGCTCTATTTGATCGTGTATTAATAAATAATAATAATAATAATGATAATAATGGGGAGGAGGTGTATCTGTTGCATAGACTGCAGTGTGGAGTACCTGAAGGAATTGATGAATTTTTAATTAACAAAACACTACCATTGGAAATGAACATGGACTATATGAATGGAGGTAATTATTTATTCATTAATTATCAATTATTATTATTATTATTATTATTATTATTATTATTATTATTATTATTATTATTATTAGTCAGCTTTGATAAAGGTTGCTACTTGGGACAAGAGTTAACTTCTCGTACTCATTTCAGAGGAATTGTCAGAAAGAGAATATTACCAGTAACAATGGATGAGGAAGTTGAACAGTAATATATAAAGATAAGACACTTTTATGAATGTTTATGCTTCTTATGATAGTGGCCTGTTGTCATGGGGCAATGAAATCACTAATTCTGATGGAAAGAAAATTGGAAAAATAATAAAATGGAAGAAAAAATACGCAATTGCTTTGCTGCAATTACCATTATTGTATGTAATAATGATAATAATAATTAGTATTATTATTATTTATTTATTTATTTGTAGAGTTGAAGGTAAGAAGATAGTGATAAAGACAAATGAAGAAGGTCGTGTTGTTGAAGGGGACTGGAGAAGACCGGAATGGTGGCCGTCAGAAGAATGAACATTTTTGCATTATTTTATACATTTCCTGTTGATTATGTTTAGTGTTAAAATAAAACAACACCTTTACAGTTCCTCCTTGCCCTCCCTCTCTCTCCACAGCTAGCCAGCATTATGATGATATCTGCAGGAAGCCTTAGGTTGCCAAAGATACTCCATCCAGTCTACAAGCACTCAGCACAGTGCAGCAATACTGAAGAGCTGGAGCTTAGGGGAAGTACACTGGTAGCTCCAAGGACATCTCAGTCAGTAGCTGAACAAGTAAAACCAGGCAATATCACGAGGCCACACTCAATACTAGGTAAGAGGGACATAGTGTGATTGATGCTGCATATGAAACCATACTTGTGCAGTATCAAGACCTACTACAGTGCCTAGGATCCAGAAACACAGGCCACCTTCATCTACACTCAATCCTAACCAAGTATGCATCCATTAATAAGTTGCATTCATAAGTCACCATTATACATTACAGCTAATGGATGTAGTGTCAGATAAACTGAAAGGGAATGGATTCTTTATAATGAGGAACACTTTCAATGCATTTGATCCAGACAATAAAGGAACTGTAACAAGAGAAGCACTGTACAGGATACTATGCAATCTATTGGGAGGAATATCCCAATACCAATACCAAAGATTATTGGAAAAGTATGCAAAGAATTCTTAACTTTGATCAATAATACCTATAATCAGAACAGAAATATAGAGATAGTTATAATAATAATTATCTTATCACTAGGATAAGGCTTGCTGACAAAAAGGTGATATCTTTTAATGAGTTCTACAGCAGATTCCGTGTGATTCCATCAAGAGAGCCTCACTGGCTGGACAGAGTAACACACCATGGGCCGAGATACATATCAGCAGAATATGTACACTCAATGCTTGTTGCAAGAGCTAAACAATGGTACACTGTAATGATTATTATATTTTAGTTTTGTCTTTAGTGTCCATAATTTATCTGATTTCTTGCCAAAATGGAAAGGGCTGCAAGGGCAGTTAGACGTAGCAGATTTTAGGAATATTCTAAATTCATTGTCACTGGGACTGAACAATGAACAGTACAAGAAACTGTGGAGCAAGTAATGTTAATAAAAATACACGAAATAGTTAAAATGAGTCAATAATAAAGATATGATCCTGGAGCTAAAGGATATGTCAGTGGAGAAGAACTGCTGTCAAAGTTAGGAGTTAAGACTCTAGAGCAAGCAACAAATAAAGGTAAATAAATAATAAATAAATAAATGAAATAATAGTAAGAATGATGATAGGTGTAGTAATGAGAGGTAAAGGTATCAACAGTAAAGAAGATGGAGCTGGTAAGACTAATGGTGACTCACCAGTTCCTTCAGTGACACTAGAGACCACGCTAAGTGATAAAATTAATTCACTTCACAACGAATTCATTAAAAAAGATACTACCAGCTCTGGAAAGGTCTAGCAATTAGAACATTAATTTATTTGTCTGTTACTAAAAATAGGTCAATGGTGATGCTGTTCATGGGTGTCTACAGCACATTGGGATATTAATAACTCGAGATCAGTGTTACCACATGTTGAATAGACTGGGGTATAATCCAGAGAGACCAATTAATTATAATTCATTAATTAAAACCCTATCCACTCATTCCATTATTGGCCTCACTCATGCTGTACTTACAGACACAACACAAAGGCAAGTACAAATGAAAAATTTACTTTATATTTTCTGACACTTATAACTCATAAAAATTAACTCAACATGTATCTGGAAAATATTAAAAATTATGGATCTCATTCAAAGCTGACTTTGGAAAAACCATGGGCTATTATAGTCCATGTCTTTTAAGCATTTTCTTAAAATGGCCGTAACTAGAAAATTGAAGTTGGAATCACTTCAAACTTTCTACACAGCATAAGGGCATCAATATGTATCAGAAAATGTAATAAAAATTTGGGTTGATTTCGGAGCCATTTTTTGAAAAAAACCATGGGTTATAATAGCCTTGGGTATTTTTCAGATTTTTGACATTTTTAAAAAATGGCCGTAACTTGAAAAATTGAAGTCGGAACCAGCTCAAACTTTCTACACAGCATAAGAGCATCAATATGTATCAGAAAACGTAATAAAAATTTGGGGTGATTTCGGAGCCATTTTTTGAAAAAAACCATGGGCTATAGCCTTGGATATTTTTCAGATTTTTGACATTTTTTTAAATGGCCGTAACTTGAAAAATTGAAGTCGGAATCACCTCAAACTTTCTACACAGCATAAGGGCATCAATATGTATCAGAAAATGTAATAAAAATTTGGGGTGATTTCGGAGCCATTTTTTGGAAAAAACCATGGACTATAGTCTTGGGTATTTTTCAGATTTTTGACGTTTTTTAAAAATGGCCGTAACTTGAAAAATTGAAGTCGGAATCACCTCAAACTTTCTACACAGCATAAGTACATCAATATGTATTGAAAAATGCAATAAAAATTTGGGGTGATTTCGGAGCCATTTTTTGAAAAAAACCATCGGCTAGAAGTCTGCTACTTTTAAAAATGGCTATTTCCTCTTTCTATTAGGTTCAGAGCCAGCAGTCCCAGACACGCTTGTGTGTCCACACCTGATGCTGAAGCTACTTTAGTCTGCAAACTACACAATGACTTACTGAAACTTGTATCAAAACTAAAGTACACTATAATAATGACACAATGATATACTTATCATCACATGCAGGGCACATGATCCTAAAGGAACAGGACTGATATCAAAAGATATCTTCATCAATATTGTTAAAGGTTTCTTGCCAGAGGACTCGTTGGGATCCCTGGAGTCTCTCATTGTCAATAAGCTTTTAGCCGATGATGAAGTGGAGCAGGAGAGGGAGGGAGGAGAGCAGCTGGTGATGTATACTAAATTCATGTCACTTTTTGATAAAATGACAAAACCAGCTGTGAAGCAGCTGCAATTAAAAGAGGAGGGCAGTCTGGCAGCTGGAGAGGAAAGAGGAGAGTCCAGCAATAAAACCGATACCAACATTAAAGAAGTTAATATCAATCACCTTAAGCATCATTTTACATACAACATTCATATACTGTATAATAGGTACGAGACAAGCTAATCAAATACTGTCGTACAGCACCTGGTACTGTAATGAACGCTTATGAAATACTGGATCCTAAAAACACTAACAGGATATCACAAGAATTATTCCAACAGATAATGTTCAGGTAAACAACAACATAAACAACAACTAATCAATTGATAAACACGTAGTGATTCCAAATACTGTGTGTTATGATAATGATCAATAGGTTAGGGCTAAGTGCTGATGGAGATGTTACTAACGCTCTCTGGAGTGAAGTGTTGAAAAATAAAGATGGAACGATCCACCCACACGAACTGATAAGACACTTTGATAAGAGACAGAATAAGCAAACTGGTACAGACCCTATTAATTAATATTAATTAATTATAATTATTAGATGTCACTCCAGTTTGGCTCAGAGGTGATGACAGTCACTACGTTCGATCAAAGTATTTGGACAGAGACATAGACATTGTCATGAAGAGTTTAAACACTATGGTAACCAACAACTATAATAACAATTCTGATCAAAATTGGACTTTTTACAAATTTTTAAAATGCTCCAAAATTGGGCCAAAGCATGGTCTTGGGCCCAATTTTGCCAAAAATTAAAAGGAGAGAAAATCTCCATTTTATATACTAATATTAATCTTTTTCTCTAGTTGTCATTGTATCAAAAACCAATCAGATCATATTTCATATGCAACGACCCAAGTGGGACTGGTCTGGTAACTAGTGAGATATTCCAACAGCTGGTACTTTCGCTCTGCCCCCAACTGAGCCAAGAAGAACTGCTGCACATCACTAAGAAATTTCAAGACTCGGCAAACATGATTAATTACACGGCTTTATTAAAGGGGCTCCCCTCTATACAACCGGTTTATAAAACTGGTAATGATCTTGCTACACTCCTGTCTCATTCGCCAGCTCCAACCGTCAACCTACCCTTCTTGTCACTCCCAATAACCTCGCCACCACAACACGGACTGCCAGGAGTGAAAGTGAAGCTACAAAGAAAAGTAAGTATAAGTTCACTTTACTCTAATTCATTAAACATCTAGTTATTGGAGAAATGGTCGGAATTCAAGCGTAACTTAGTCAAAATGGACCCTCTTGGCACAGGGCATGTAAACGTGAAAGAATTCCGCCAAATTCTGAGCAATTTCAACATCAGTCTCTCCCGGGAAGACATGTACTACATACTACAGGAACTGGACCCACTGCTGACTGGGAAGATTAACTATGCCATGTTCTTACAACTGTTGCTAGGGAGACAGTGAAAATGATGATGTAATGATGATGACACAAAATTGAACAAACACATTATGGTGTACATGTAACAAAAATAGAACACACAAATTTCAATAATCCCTTGATTAGAATAATAATAATAATAATAATAATAAGTGAATTGGTTATTGATTATGCGTAATGGGTGTGGTCTATCAAGTTTCGTTTATAGTTTTCGATATTTTGCTAGGGGTGTGGCTGTCACTGTCGTCATGGCTACCAGGTCTCTTTAAACTAACACACTTACTGAGCTCTTCAGTTTGTTCTTCTTTCTTTCCTTTTCCTTTCTCTCCTTCTCCTTTCTTTCCTTCTTGCTCTTCATTATTTAAAGATGGCGGTGAGCTATTCCTCCATATTGCTCCATCAAATAAATGAATTCTTGGCTGTGGAGATTTTATTTCCGTAGTTTCTAATTAAAGAGCATCTTACGACTACACCCACATTATTTCTTACCAATAGACTCTGTCACTCCTATTGACTCCGCCCAGTCTGACCCCAACCGCCTACACAACTCCGTTACTATGGTATTACTGTATCCTAGCAACCGTACGTCAAACCCCTGTATGTATTGCAATGGCTCGCGGTTGATAAGGACCCGTGGGACATCAGGGGGCAGTAATTCTGGTGGGTGTGGTCAATAATAATGAATATTAATAAGTACTACCTGGTATTAAAGAGACTGGACGGACTTTAAGAGAAGAACCAATGACAATAAGAAGATCAACCTAAACAACAAATAGAACAACAACAAACAATGCAATAAACAACAAGTAGAACAACAACAAACAATGCAATAAACAACAAGTAGAACAACAACAAACAGTGCAATAAACAACAAGTAGAACAACAACAAACAATGTAATAAACAACAAGTAGAACAACAACAAACAATGTAATAAACAACAAGTAGAACAACAACAAACAGTGCAATAAACAACAAGTAGAACAACAACAAACAATGTAATAAACAACAAGTAGAACAACAACAAACAATGTAATAAACAACAAGTAGAACAACAACAAACAGTGCAATAAACAACAAGTAGAACAACAACAAACAATGTAATAAACAACAAGTAGAACAACAACAAACAATGTAATAAACAACAAGTAGAACAACAACAAACAGTGCAATAAACAACAAGTAGAACAACAACAAACAATGCAATAAACAACAAGTAGAACAACAACAAACAATGTAATAAACAACAAGTAGAACAACAACAAACAATGTAATAAACAACAAGTAGAACAACAACAAACAGTGCAATAAACAACAAGTAGAACAACAACAAACAATGTAATAAACAACAAGTAGAACAACAACAAACAATGTAATAAACAACAAGTAGAACAACAACAAACAATGCAATAAACAACAAGTAGAACAACAACAAACAATGTAATAAACAACAAGTAGAACAACAACAAACAGTGCAATAAACAACAAGTAGAACAACAACAAACAGAGCAATAAACAACAAGTAGAACAACAACAAACAGAGCAATAAACAACAAGTAGAACAACAACAAACAGAGCAATAAACAACAAGTAGAACAACAATCATAGCAACAATATACCTCTGTCTTGTCTTGTTGCAGCTGATCATGAAAAGACTCGGGTAGTCCTTCACCAAAGAAGACAATATCTGGTTTCATTATCCCAACTCCATCTTCTTCCTCCTCTTCTCCCTCCGTCTCTTTAGCATTAGCAGGACACACTGGACAATATGGAATCATCTAAAGAGATACAAGCAATGCAGCACTCTCATGGTATATCTTCCATCAAATTACTTCATTCATAATCTCCTCCTTTATTTGTCCGATTTCAATTTTATGCTTACATTTAGTGCAGGAAGCAGTAGAGAACGACCCTACAAACCCACAAGTCATTATACACTCCCCACCCTCCTGTTTCGTTACCATGGCAATATATGACCCTCTTAATCTCAGCACTCTCCTCTAGGGTGTCAATGTTTTGGGTGTAGTTTCTGAGTAGCTTCCCTCGTTCCTCCAAGAGTTTGACGAACCTGTGAGAAGGGGAAGGCTTGTACGTCCCTGGGTATATCTCCTAATGAAGAGATGAAGTAATCAAATGCCGCACAGCTGGAATCTTTTCAAGGATTACACTTCTCTGGATCAACCAAAACTTATCATTTTCATTTCACAAATCTTAAAATTGTGGATGCATAAAGGTTAATCTCTTTGTAAGTCCCCATATTTATATATAAGGTAAACTCACCTTTGCAAAAGAGAAGAAAGGTCTTGGGTCAACTTTAAAGAACTGAATATCAAACATGGCCTGAGGGTCGGGGAGCTCAGGGTATTTGACTGCCAGCTGTGAGTAGAGTCCCTCGGGGGACCTAAAGTCCGGGATACCACAAGAAACTGATATCTAACAATGATTATAAGTACGAGTAACCATGGTAACTGGACTTACCCCTGCTCCTGAGAGGACTATTATATTTTTACTTTTTTGAATTAACGAGACGACATCATCAATTTTCGTCACATGATCTAGGAGCTCTCGTGCTGGTGGACGGAGCATTAGCTCAATGACTGCCTCCCACAATGTGACATCATCAGTACCCTGAGGCTATTAATTAATAATTATTAATACTAAGTAGTTATTAATTTATTTATTTACAATTTGAAACGAGGAGCCCATTAATTCCCTGAGCACAGTCTCTGGTCTGATCCCTAGTTCTATGTTGTGTCTAATCCAATCCAGTGGTCCTAGAGGTGATCCTTCACCAGATACTAAAACTACCAATAACTATTATACATTACGTATCTGAGCCTTACACTCGCTACTGGATGAGTCATCAGCTTCATTTCTTGCTGTATCTTCTGCTATTTCTCTTCCTTCTCTCTCTCCTTCGTCTTTTTTTGTCTCCAAAGATACTACATTCTCAGCCGCCATTTTGAAACAGTGAGTAATTAATTGATAGTTATTAAGTATTTATTATTAAAATCAAATAACTTTTAATAACTAGTTCTAGTAGTCATGTAACTCATGTTTACAGTATTACAATAATTATAAATTATAGTGTTTCTTTCTGTTGCTGTTTTATGTTTACTGGTGTAGGTATGTATTGTTTATTAAGCATCTTCATAGTCCTCTTTCCTGCGAAAGCAAGGCCAGAACATGAGTGATGTCCACTAGAAAAGAATAAACAATCAATAGTTTGTCATACAGCTCCTTAAATGCACTACAAAGCCCTTACATAAAGCAACAAGGCAATGCCAGCACCAACAAACATCACAATAATCTCATATTCGTCTTTGTGCAGAGTCTCCTCCTGGTCTGCCTCCCACCTGATCCTGATAAAGTAGCCATAAGTAAACATGATGGCTCCTCCAGATGCAAAAAAGAAGGACTGGAAGAACATTATCTATCATTAAATTGTTAAGGAACTACCTTGAGTTACCATAACAACCTTTGATCAACGGATACCATAGCAATGCTGTCTATCATGCAATACATGAAGTACATGAGAGGGGAAGTGTTTTTAAACTTTATACTATTCAACAATCATATTTACACCGTGACATGTTTACTACTGGCAAGAAATATACTTAACAAGTGACGTGAGGATACAAGGAATATAGTGAGTGGATTGCCACAGAATAAGTGAGTGATGGTAACAGCATAAAGAAGGAGTGAGGCCACTCCAAAGCACCACTCAGGAAAGTATTCTATCCCAGTAGCTGGAGAATCGGTGGTATCCTGCAACCTGTAGGGATGAACATGGTATTAATTTGATATAGTACGGGGGGGGGATTAATACAATTGTTATGGTAATGAGTCTTTATATGGTGTTTCAATGTTTCCATACACAATGATATGTTTATACAATTCATTTTTATCATGCATATCAGGTTACTAATGCAACAGTAACCGATCTCCATATACAGCAATTTAGTCAAGTGTGCTAAAGAGCTAACAGTAAAGTGAAGGACGGGACGACCATGCTGGGATCATGTGATTGCATATTTCAAGGCTTACCTAAAGTTTAAGATACCGAAACCAACAGCAAAAGTGACCCATCCTATAGCTGATAGGAGTACAAATGGCAGGGCCAACTGCAGAGACAAGAAGTGACCTTAGAATGGCAGCAGTACAGATCTTACCTTCCTTGCAAGGCCGTCCAACATGATTGTAAGAGGCAATAAAAGAGACGAGTGGAGACTGAAGCTTGCTTTATAGAGAGAGAGAAATCCTCTAGCTAACTTTCAAGCGATGCTGCCCGTGTATGTGTGGGTGTAACTGCAATGTGTGGTCTGAAACAAGCCAACAGACTATGAATATTAACTAATTTATTGACTTGTTACTAAAAATAGAACTAATGTTTGCATTACATGATAACTAAACTACTATTTTCTGTATGACTGAGACTCTGTATGCATAATGTCAGAGGACAGGTAGTACATGATTACAACATATAGAGACAGAGACACAAATAATTGTTCCTTTTTAATAATCGTAGTATCCTTTAGCTTTCTTTTTAGCAAAACAAGGCCAGAACATCATAGAAAACCACTGCAAATGAGAAATAACAGAATTCACATGCACACACACACAATAATATGAGAACTGACATAAAATAGAACGGCAATTGCAGCTCCGATAAACTCTGTCATTATCCAGTAATTATCAGATCCAACTCCTTGATGAGTTTCATCTTCTATCGACTTTGCAAGCTCCATCCCATTAACATAGAGGACACCACCAGCTGGTATCAAATATACCGCAGTAAAGAATATTGTCTAAAAGAGGGATTATTTCCAGGTCTTTTTTAAAATTTACATCATGCACTGGTAGCTATATATGCACTGATGATGTGTCACTCTCATACCCATATTAATTTTTTCACATAAACAGCGATAAGCTGTCAAATATTCATTCTCTATGTGCATTTTGAAAGCTTGAAAAGATGAATGAAATCATTTTGTTTGCAAACACTCCAACTATTCATGGTGTACAACTCACCAGATAATGTGTGAATGTCACATTGAAGTAGAGATGAAAGAAATAAGCAATGTACAGGAATGGAGCAGACACTGCGAAACACCAATAGGGAAAGTGATCTTCATTCACTGGATTTGATATGGAGCTCCCTTCTTTCCCATATCTATTTTTAAAATTATAATAAACTGATTTTGCTGCAGATCTAGTTTTGCATACTCATGGAATCTCAGGCCAAATCCGACCACAAAAGCAGCCCAGCCAATTATAGAGAATATAGCAATAAGTAAAGAGATCTATAAAAATTAAAATAAGTTAGAGCATCAATTTAAAAAATATTCTTTACTTTTCTAGCAAGACCATCCAGCACCATCTTTGCAGCAGCTTTCCCAGACTGAGCTTCTGCGCATGCGTGGAAAAACTAGCCACACCTTTAAAAGATTAAAAAGAGGTGTGGTCAAAACAGTAAAACCACACCTTAAAGGTGTGGCCAGTCACACCTTATACTTGCTGGCATAATTAATGTTCCCTTTCTTTCTCTACGGTCTCTGCCCTTGAACGTCTTTATTGTGCCCTTGTTCATTAACAGAGGCTCCTTCCATTAGAAGGATATAAGGAAAAGATATCCTGTTACTGGTAGAGGAGAGAATCACTCGTCATTATGTAAGTCATGATAATTATAATAATGAATATTATTTGATTGATACTATTAGTATTATATTGAGTTACAATACAAATCGAATTCATTTACTCATGTATACGTGTTACATATTACTATTATCATTATTATTATTGTTATCATTATTATTATTATCGTTATTATCTTATTATTATTATTATTTTATTATCAATATTTATTATTATTTGTTTATTTATTTAAGTGGATTTTGTTGTTGAAATGGTCTATATATCACGTACAATTCCCTCCATCTCTCCAGCAGTTACAATGAATGAAGATAGATTCGAAGATGGTGATTTCCTGGCAGCCATCGAGAGGTTCACAGAGGCTATAACTCTCAACAGAAATAACTTCCAGCTGTTCTGTCAGCGCTCAGCTGCTTACGCTCGTATAGGAAGACACAATGAGGCACTGGAGGACGCCAAGAGGTGCCATGAACTAAAACCAGACTATGCCAAAGTATATACTAGTACTGTGCTAATGTAATACTTGTGTGTATAAATAAGTGTATAGACTAGCCTCTCTATATAATGGACACTGTGTCTCTGTTATACAGAGGTGTCCTTTATGTGGAGGTTATTTTATACAGTAAAGAATGTAATTGGTACACTAGGTGCTGTCAGTTAAATGGAGGTGTACGCTATAGAGAGTGTCCATTAAGAGAGGCTATACTGTATACATGTACATTAGTAATTTATTACAGTAATACAATACATGTACATGTACATGTACATGTGTGTGTGTGTGTGTGTGTGTGTGTATATTTATTCTTACCATATATAGTAATGTTTTTGTTTTGCTTGTTAATTTGACATGTTCTCTTATAATGTCAGTATATTATTAGTATATTATTAGCATATTATTAGTATACCTCATTAACATGAGTATGATACAGCTATTTACAATGTTAATGTATAAACACATCAAAAGGTAATTACTAATCCCATTCCTTATTAGGCGTATCACAGGATGGGTGTGGCATATCAAGGCCTGGGTCAGTATGATGAATCTCTAGTCTCGTTCTCCGAAGGACTGGCCATAGACCCCAAACTGTCCTCTGCTCTTGTGGGACTCATAGACTCCATGTTGAAGTCTCCATATAAAGGTGAGCTTTAGGATCGGAATCTTGTGTAGGGAATGTTCTGTTTAGCTGGAAACTTTCAAGGGACTTAAGTTTCACTGATTTCATGAATTTATGAAATTAAGATTTGCGAAAAAGCACTACAAGATGGCTGAATATGAAAATGACATGTATAAATCAATGTTTAATCCCTTGAAAGTTTCCTCCAGTGAAGTATTTGATGAATTTGCTGATAGTGTGTGTGTTTCTCCAGTTTTTGTTTAGTCTAGTACAAAATGTAAATCAATATCTTTCATCTTTAAATAACTTTCTTACTCTTTTGCAGGCAATTTTCAGCAGAAATTAGAGAAACTACCAACCAAAGTCCATCACAATCCGTTCATAATGACGTCAGCTGTGGGGCAGGAGCTATCCTCCGCTGGTAAATACAGTGCAGCTGTCAAAGTGTTGGAAGCTGCTCGTAACATAGGGACTGAGAGCCCTCGACTCCAATCATCTTTATTACAAGCACTTGGTATGTCACTGATACTTTATATGAACTGGTCTTCTATACACAACATGAGTACATGTACATGTACATGTATATGAAAATGAAAATGTAGTAAAAATTTAAAATTCTCTTCTTTTAATTTTTGGCAAAAATGACTTTTAATTTTATCTTTCAACAGGACAGGTGTATTGGATCCTAGAGGACACCGATAAGTCTCTGGAGTACATGCTCTCGACACTTAAACTGGCAGAGTCAATGGGAGACGATACTGCGACCATCAGAGCCCATGACAACCTCGGGGTGGCTCTCTCCTCTGTGGGCCGTCATGATGAAGCCATCAAGCACCACTCTCAGCAGCTGGCCTTGACTCAAGCTCGTAACGCTCCTTATGAAATACTCAACTCATTCATGAGAATTGGGAGCACTTTCAGTAAAATTGGCAGCCACTCGGAGGCACTGGGTGCCTTTAAAGAAGCTTTTGTGATTAGTAAAGAACTCAGTGACGAGGACCTCATATCACAAACCATCACTAGTATTGCTGATACTTACCTCATCCTTGGTGACATTGACCCCGCCATTGGCTGGTACCACGAACAGCTCAAGTTTGCTAAAGAGTTGAAGAATAAGCCAAAGGAAGCTGAGGCGTATTCTCACTTAGGACACAGCTGCTACTTAAAGGGGAACTACGAACAGTCCATGATGTATTACCAACAGTTACTGACAGTGGCTGTACATACGAATGACCTAAAGATAAAAGCTGAAGCTTATGGTGGGATGGGTCAGGCAAGTCGAGCCATGAATTCATTGAATCACGCTCTGAGCTGCCGGGAACAGCAACTTAAAATAAGCGAAGAACTTGGAGATGAGGAGACACAGCTGGTGGCACTGACTCACATCGGACACATTCACAGAGCCGGGAATAAACTCAGCTCTGCCATTCAAAATTACAACAAGTCGCTGGCTGTAGCTCAAAAGACAGGGGATCAGGGAGGAGAGGCTAAAGCTTACTCCAGTCTTGGGCTCTGTCACACGAGTCTGGGGAATATCAGGGAAGCTGTCAAGTATTACGAAATGGAGTTGAAGATATTGGAGGAGAGAGATGACAAACACAGTCAAGTAGCTACCCACGGTCAGCTAGGACTAGCTTACCTTTCACTGGAGAGTCAGGATCAAGCGTTGTCACACTTATCCCTGAGCCTCAAGTTAGCGAAGGAGCTAGCAGACAGACGCCTGGAGTGCCAGTCCTCATACAACCTTGGTCACTACTTCACAGTCATCAAGGACTTTACTCAAGGTTTGTCCTATCTTGATGGGTCCTTGAAACTCTCTCAGGAACTGAAGTACAGCGGAATAGAGAGTAAGTCCTGTCACGATCTGGGACTTTGTCACGAAGGCCTCGGTCACCATAAACAAGCGATACAGTACTTCCAACATGATTTCATGGCCGCTAAGGAGACTCAGGATAAAGACGGGATGACAAAAGCTTGTGAGAAACTGGCCACTGCCTACTCTGAGATTGGAGATAAGGAGCAGTCTGAAGTTTATCAGAAGAAACTGTCGGCCATTGCAGAGGATATTCAAAGTGTTGCTGGTAAATGTTCATTCTGGAATCAAATGGCAGACGAGAGCCTAGCTATGGGTGATTATGATAAAGCCATTGAGTATTACAGTAATTTATTGAAAGAAGCAAAGAAAGAACAGCATCAGTCGTTTGAAGGTGTGGCTTATCGTGGACTGGGTAACGCCCACTTGAGTACCGGGAACTATGACCACGCCCTCAGCTACTTCAGACACGACCTTTCATTGCGTAAATCTTCCGGTGACCTTTTAGGTGAGTGTGACGCTTACTTTAACATGGGGACCACTCATAATTCGCTGAATCAGCACTCGCTTGCTTTGGAGAGTTTCGAACATCAGTTAACATTAGCAAGACAGCTGGACAATGGTCCGCTCATTACCAAGGCTTATGGCTGTCTGGGTATCGTCCATCGTAATACCAAGAACTTTACAAACGCTCTTCATTATCATCAGCTCCAACTGACAACAGCTCTCACTCTACAGGATAACCTCTTGGAACAAGCAGGAGCTTACGCTAACTTAGGAGACTCATTCGAAGCAGTTCATAATTATATTGAGGCTACTAGGAACCACGAGAAGCACCTCTCACTGGCCAAGAAACTGCAAAGCGAGTTACTCCAGATAAGAGCTCTGGGTAGCTTAGGGCGGGCCTACAGGGGGCTGGGGTCCTTGAGAAAGTCCTTGTCGTATTTCCAGCAAAGACTCCAGATCAGTAAAGACATCAATGATGAGTACATTGAAGCCGAGAGCTATGCCGATATAGGGAACATACACATGTTACTGAAGGACTATCAGCAGGCCCTAGACTCTTACTCTAAGCAGCTCCGTATCTCAAAAACACTCGAAGACATTTTCAGTGAAGCACTCGCCTCATGTGGACTGGGAGAGGTTCACTTTCGTCTCGGTAACTATGGCGATGCTATTGATCATCACATGTACGACCTCCAGCTGTGTATTGATAACAATATACTGGATGGGGAAGCTCGGGCCCTGGGGAACATTGCTGATACTTACGAGGGAATGAGGGAATATCAGAAAGCTGTTCATTATCGTGAGAAGCAGTTGAGTGTTGCCGACACTCTAAGAGACCCTTATATCAGGGCCGTGGCCTTTATGGGGCTCGGTAAGACTTACTTAAGAATAGGTGACTTCAATCAGTCAGTGTCACTATTAAAGCAAGCCCTAGGCCTCACTGTGAAACCTAATGGATACACTTACGATGAGACGGAAACAGACAAGGAGGTTGAAGCCAAGATCAGGTTTTATCTGGGACAAGCCTTTTACCACATTGACCACAACTCTGACGCCATGGCCTGCCTTCAAAAAGCCTTACCTTTATTTGAACATTTAAGAGGTCACGTGAGACACTATGACCACTCCATCAAGCAGACACTGGAGCTACTACCAATCCTCTACCAGACGCTGATTTGTGTGTTAGTTCGACTCAATAAAGTGGAGGAGGCACTGGAGATGGCAGAGAGAGAGAGGAACAGAGCCCTGGTGGATGCACTCATTGATAGAGATATCAGTACTCCTTCAATGAGCAGCTGTGGTCTACTCAAACCATTCTCTCCAAACTCCAGCTGGATACAAGATGCCATTAGCACCATCAGGTGCCCTGTTCTTTATTACGCTGTTGCTCTTAATCACGTGTTCCTTTGGTTACTCCTCCCTAAATCTGGTATCGTACAGTTCAAACACGTCAATATAACAGAACTGAGTTCCAATGGCACTGGTAACCTTGACAACGTGTCCATGTTCTCAGAAAACAGTCTCACGTATGTACAACCCCTTGTTGAGACCATCGGTTCCCTCCGTGAGTTGCTGGGGGTGGAGCCTCGTCGACAGAGTTCCAAAAGTGCCAATTCATCAGTGATATCTGATGATTCTTTGGACGATAACGAGTCATTAATTAGTGGGGGCGGGGAACATGTGCCAACATTTTCAATAATCAGCAGCAGCACTCCATCAACGATGTCTTCAGGATCAGTTTCATCTTCACCTTCTAAGATCATCAACATGCAACCCATTAATGATCTTTATGATCTACTGATCCATCCAGTTGAGTGTGCCCTGCCCCGCCCACCCCCAGGCAGTGCTTACAGAGGTCAAGTCATCATCGTCCCTGACAAGGACCTTTATCTTGTTCCCTTTTCCCTTCTCAAACCAGAGGGTAAGGGAGAGTTCCTGTTCCAACAGTTCCATATCCGTTACGCTCCCTCCCTCCAGTCTCTTGTGATAGAGAGGAAGATGAAGATCCCTCTTAAAAAGAAGAGTGGGTCCACGAAACCAAACACAAGGTCCAGTCCCTCCAGAGGAGGTGTGGCCACAGACTCTCATTTACAAGTACCGAATTCATCATCAAAGATTCCTCTAGTTCGTTCTCATTCTCCTGCAGCTGACCCTCTCTCCCAGGATCCCCTACTGCCCCATAAACCGATACACCTTGTCGTGGGTAATCCCTCTATTCCAATTAATGCCTCTCAGTCGTCATGGCAACCGATGGTAGGAGCAGAAAAGGAGACAAAGCGAATAGCGGATTTACTTGAAGCCACGCCCCTAACAGGGACTCAGGCATCGAAACCAGATGTGTTGGATAAACTGAGTGACGCCCACAGCATATACTTTGCTACTAACGTCTCCTGGACTCAATCTCACTTTGTGTTAGCCGCTAAAGAAGAGTCTTTAAGTGACCAATCAGAATCATCGAATCATTCTCTACCCAGACGGGTCAGTGGAGAAGGCGGGGCTCTGTTAAAAAGGGGCGTGGCTGACGGCAGCTCAATCAGTTCCCTACCAGAACCCCATCAGTACCTATTGTCCCTCAGTGACATCATGGACAATAAGATAAAGTCAAAGATATTCGTAATCAGTGGAGCCCATAGACCAGAGTCCAATCGGATAACAGCTGAGAGTATAATGGTAATGGTAGAGGGTCTACTGGCTAGTGGAGCGGACACTGTACTGGTACCACTATGGCCGTCCAGTCACCATGGATCAAGACTAATGATGAACGGATTCTACAGCAGCTTATTGTACGGGAGTAGGACCAGCAGAGCTCTGGCTTATGCCATGCAGGTGAATACATTAACAGTACTTAATACATGTATATGTATATTACAGTGTATTAAGTACTGTTAATGTTAGTAGTACTTAATACACTGTAATATAACAACAGTACTTAATGTAGATACACTGTACATTACTTACATACTGTACATAAACCAATATTTGGTTGTAGGTTGCTGTTCACAGTCAGAAACACTCCCATCCATCAAACTGGGCCGGGTACATGCTGTTTGGTAAAGACATCATCCTAAAGGACAGAGCCACTGACCTCTCAAGGAGCATCAGGTCAATGCTACAGAGCCCAACAGACTACCTGATAGCTGGACTGAAGACACTCCAGGCTATGGTAAACTGATCTTTCATAATTATGTTAAGTTATATATTCATTTGTTCTCTCTATATAACAGATTGTGACGTCACTAAAGCACTTGTCTCAAGGTATCACTCAGTCAGAACCGAAAGTGGCCAATAGAACTACGATAGAGTCAAAGTTAGGGTCTGTGAGTGGGTGGGAGGAACTACTGGGTTGTAATGGATTCTGTTTCATAAATCCTGTGAAGAAAGACATGCCAGCCACCATTGTGTTCCCTGAGCATGATGACTCAGGACTTCAGAAGAAAACTCATAAAGCAATTGAAGCTCTTTTAGGTACAGCTGGAATAAATAATAATAACTATCACTAATATCCCCAGCTGTATGGTACTATCTAGTGATGAACTGTCTCTGTTCTTCTTGTAGGTATTCCAATTCCTTGTCTTGTGTCTCTTAGTAAACTATGTAAATATCCACTGGTAGCTAGGCCATTATTTACAGCTGTAAGTTTAAAATATTTATTTATTTATTGCATTTATTAATTTGTTGTTAAGATAAAGTGCAGTATGGCAGGATTAGCAGCTTCCCCGAGACCCGACACTGCTATTGAGATACAGCTGGAGAGAGACGTTTGGGACAAAGAAATGTGTCCGGAGTTTTTCACAAACCTTCATTTTAATCTCATGCCCACTCCTTCCTCCTCCTCCTCTTCCTGTGTAGTCCTGTCTGCTCCGGCTAAGAAACTTGAATCTAAGCTACTTCAGTTTGCATCAAATGCCATCATAGCTGTCTTTGGTGAGGAGAGAGAGGGGAAAGAGGAAGAGAGAGGGAGGGAGAGAGAGACAGAGAGACAGAGAGAGAGGGGGGGAGGGAGACAGAGAGTAATAATACTTTATTATTTGTTTCTACTTCAGGTCCAGAGGAACATATGGAAGTTCCTCCTCAGAAACTTGCTGTATATGAATCAGAACTATTGTAATTTTAATAGTTATTGTTTTAATGCACTTATTATTTCATAAAGTGTGACATTAATAATAATAATTAATAATATTTCATTAATAATCATTACCGTTTTTGCTGTATTCATGTATTTATTTTGTGTTCAAAGCAACAAGTAATTAACTAATTAATATTAATTTCATTATTAATTGAGTGGGCGTGGTTACGAATAATCACGTGAATCGAACCACTCCCACAGCAAAATGGCGGAAGGTGGTGGTGATGAACCTGCTTGTCAGCCACTGCCTGAGGCTGGAGGATACGATTATCCATACGTTGAGGAGCCTCCAGAGAACCTAAATTGTCCAATCTGTTTCCTGCCTTGTCGAGAGCCACATATAATTGAGTGCTGTGGAGCTAAATTTTGTCAGTCATGTATTGAAAGAGAGCACTTTGCTGGGAAGCCCTGTCCTTTATGCAGGGTAAAGAAGTTCAAAATGTTAATAGACCAAGATCATAAGAGGAAGATATTGTCACTCAAAGTTTATTGCACTCAAAGAGAGGGAGGCTGTCAATGGATTGGAGAGCTACGTCATATTGAAAATCATCTTGACAAGGATTGTCAATATGTCCTTGAAGCCTGTTGCTGGGATTGTGGGCGGAAATATGCACGTAAAGATGTAGGGTTTCACGAACAGGATGAGTGTGTTAATCGACCGAGGGAACTTGTTCTGTTGAAAAAAGTTGAAGCGCTTGAAAAACAATGTGAAGCACAGAGAAAATCGCTAGAAGAAAAAGATCGAATTATTAAAGAATTGAAAGAGAAGATGGATGAGGACAGGAAGGAAATGGAAACAAAGATGGCCAATGTTTCACAACAATTGGAGACGAAAATGGACAAGATCACGAAAGAATTGGAAGCAAAAATGGCTGATGGTACAAGAGAATTGAAGACAGCAATGGCAGATACAGCAAAAGAATGGGAAGCAAAAACAGCCAACATTACAAAAGAATTAGGGGAGAAAGTGGAGACAAAGATGGCCAACAATGCAGAAGGATTGGAAGCAAAACTGGCCAATAATATGAAAGAATTAGAGAAGAAATTTGCTGCAAATGCAGAAAAAATTGAAGAAAATGATAACAAAGCTATACAGAACAATCGAGAAATGGAAGAAAAGTTTAGAACTGAAATTGCAGCTGTTAAAGAAGAAGGAAAGGGTCTACAGAAAGTGGTTGAAGAAGTGGAAAAGAAATTAATCAAAGCTAATGAGGAGACCAATAGAGAAACAACTCGTCAGCTTAATGTAAGGATAGAGGAACTGAAGCAAGAAGTTGAGAAGAAGCTTAAAGCTGAACTGAAGCAGTTGGAGAATAATAAGATAAAACCACTGGAAGAAAAGATGACAAAAATGGATAAGGAAGTTACTGCAGCTGTGAAAACAGCTGGAGATTCAAATGTACAAGTTCAAACAGTACAAGACAGAATGAAGAGGAATGATAAAACCCAAAAAGAAACCAGTGATAGAATTAGTATTATTGACAGACAATTTGGTAAGTTAAATTTACTCCAATTTTTACCAAATTTTGCAAAAGTCAAAAAGGATGGTCATTTTAAGAAAACATCAAAAATCTGAAAAATACCCAAGGCTATATAGTCCATGGTTTTTTTCAAAAAATGGCTCTGAAATCACCCCAACTTTTTATTACATTTTCTGATACATATTGATGTCCTTATGCTGTGTAGAAAGTTTGAGGTGATTCTGACTACAATTTTTCAAGTTATGGCCATTTTTAAAAAATGTCAAAAATCTGAAAAATACCCAAGGCTATAGTCCATGGTTTTTTCCAAAAAATGGCTCTGAAATCACCCCAAATTTTTATTACATTTTTCAATACATATTGATGCCCTTATGCTGTATAGCAAGTTTGAGGTGATTTCGACTTCAATTTTTCAAGTTACGGCCATTTTAATAAATACCAAAATTTTGAAAAATAACCCAAGGCTTTAGTATTAGGCTATAGGCTATATTAAATGCATGTACATATATTTATGTTGTTGTTATTATTATTGTTATTATTTATAGAGGCCATGCGTAAGATGTCTTCAGGTTTCAAGATACCTGAGTGGCAGCGTCCCCTCCCCCTCACCTCATTCTCCAATATCCCCCCGTGTCAGTTCACGATGATGAACTTCACTTACCACAAGAAGCAAGGGAAGGCTTGGTACAGTCCTCCATTCTACAGCGAGCCTGGTGGTTACAAGTTCTGTCTGCGTATTGATCCAAACGGTATGCTAGAAGGAAAGGAGTCCCATCTCTCGGTTTGGGTTTACGTCATGAGGGGAAGGTTTGATGAGTCTTTAAAATGGCCGTTTACCGGAAAAGTTACCGTTCAGCTCTTAAATTGGAAGGCGGATAAAGGTCATATTCAGAATATCGTATCGTTTGATGATGCAGCTGGTGATAAGGTCCGAGCTCGTGTTACCAGTGGAAAGTATGCTGCCACTGGGCGTGGCTCTAGCAAGTTCGTTCCTCACTCAATGCTTCGTCTCAACGTTGGTAAAAATACGGAATTCATTGTCGATGATTGTATGTGCTTTAAGATATCCAAAGTTGATGTTAAAGATATTTCTGGAGGCTACAGTCACACTGCTTCTTTAAGTAGCTCTGACAGTTTTAGTACCAGTACAATAGTGTCTTGATTACCTCATGATCATTATTGTTATTATTTTTGTTAGTAACGTTTTTTCTTTTTTTACATTTATGATTATTGTTAAAAAATTGCTAGTTAATTTAATAATTATTATTATTTTCTGATAATAGAAATTTGCTTGGTTCAAAGAGCACTATTAACACCTACTTTTCTATAATTATAGATGTAGTTGCAAAGATTAAATGGTGCTAGTTTGCAACTAATTTTTTACGTGTCACCTATAAGAGTGTAGTTTTTAAAATTATGTACAATCATTGTTAACATGTAGGAGGATGTCAATTGTCTGTTACTGTTCTATCACATGATTAAATTTAGAGTTTAGATGTAGTGAGTAGAGTTAGGGAATTGTGGAGGAGGAGGATTACTGTATTACTATCTAATTAAGGAACAGAATAGGGAAATTTGAGCAGCCCTGCTTACAGTCATTTAGCCTGTTTGAGAAGATGGCTAAATCCACAAAAGAGTTTGCAGTTTTAAAAAGAAGTGCTAGCAAAATTCAACGAGCAATCACTGATGCAAAGCTTTTGTCAACGGATTTGTTTTCAGAGGGTCTCATTTCTCTTCCAATCATTGAAAAGGTCAATGATGCTGTCAACAAAACTGATGCTAGAATGGAGCTAGTTACTAATCTACTTCATGTGGCATCCATTGATCCTAAAATCTTCCACAAGCTCCTTCAAGTACTGGAGAATCATTCTCAACTGCTGGCTGCTGTTGCTACAGAAATAAAAGAAGACTATGGCAAGGACTATGGTAAGTATAAGCTTAGCTGCCTAACGTGAGTATGTATGTTTTAACTTAAAGATAGAGAGATGGAGAGTGGAAATGAAGTTGGGGCTGAAGTAGTCATAAGGAAAGAAACACCTAGTGCAGTTGAAGTAGCAATAGAGAAATGTTTTTTGAAGCAAGCTGAATTTTATGATAGATGTAAAGAAAACCATACTAAGATATTTGAGAACACGGCAATAACTAAAGAGAAAATTCAAAAGAAAGCAGAAGACCTTGAAGCAGCTGCTAAACAAATGTCACAAGACTTTCAGAAGCAAGTGTCTGAGAAAGGTATACTAGTTTTGGTCTATTTTAATATTGCTCTATGTATTGCTAAATCATTAATAGACCCTATTTTCAATTTTCATTTTATATAAAGGACATATCTCATTGTTTTATGCAGGTAATGTTAATCCTGATGATTTTGCTAAACAATTAAAAGAATTATCTGAGAAAACATCACTTGAAATACAAAGCATAGTAATTATACATTTTACAAACAATCATAATGTATCATCATGCTATATTGTTTGTGTAGATGATGGACAATGCTAAAAAATGTCTAGCATTGAGCGCTATGGGAGAACCTGAGAAGGACGAAAGTACTTCAATAAAAGAAGAGTCAGGTAAAATGTAAATGTAAAATAAACATTACTACAATATTATTGATAATATTGACAATATTATAGATATTGATGTACATAAGGTCACTGACGAAGTACAACAAACACAGGCTGATCAACTGCTTGGTAAGACTAAGAGAATTATTATTATTATTATTATTATTGTACACTCATGCTGCAGATATTACAGATCTTGCTACAGTCTTTCAAGAATTAACATCAAGTCAACAATTCAATTGCACTGATTGGTATCAGTTGGGTCTGTACTTAGGATTGTATGAGCGTACACTAAAAGCAATTGAAGAAGAAAACAAAGGGAATTTAAAGAAGTGTCTGATGGAGTGCCTATCTTCCTGGCTAAAGGGAGAGGATGGAGTAAGAGAAACAAGAGGAGGTGGATCAAACTGGATATCATTAGTAGCAGCACTGGATACAATGGGGCAGAGGAAGGTTGCTGATGACATTAGAAAGAAGTACTTGCTATAATAAAAAGTATTTGTAACTATTAGAACCTTGCTTGTTTTTGTGAATTTTTATTTGCTTCTTATTTTTTGTAGCTACAGTAGCTTAAAGGTTTTGCACTACTTAATACATTTTTTTATAATCAAGACTTTGCTTGCTTTAAAAGATAATATTAATAATAACAATATAATAATCATTCACAACAAGAGATAAGACAGGGAAAGAGGGAGAGGGGGGGGGGAGAGTGCAGCATTCATTCATTCATGATTTTGAAGGACTGGGGAAATCAACTGAACTCATTACGCCATCGTCATACATTAACCTTTCAAAAAACGACCTAAAATAAAACAATAAAATCATTAATCATTATTATTGTTATATCCAGAAATAATTATGAAAATTTCCCTGTCTCACCGTCCCTCCTGTTTCTCTGGTTTAGTTGACATGTTGTTTCTGTCAGTGACAATATTATCATCAATCATTCTTAATCTTTTCAGTTTTTCTAATGTTTCATTTAACGGAGGAACCTCCTTTTTCCCCTCCTCCTCGTCGTGAAGCTTTAATAAAGACGGGGGTACAGTGGGCAGGGCTAATGATGAATGTATGGGCGGAGTCACTCGAGAGGGTAACTGTAATAAAATTAATAAAATAAATAAATAAATAAATAAATAAATAAATAAATAAATAAAATTAAAATGAACTTACACTTGTTTTCTTTTTCTGTTTTGTTGGCAAATATTTGTCGACGTCAGCACTTTTGATGAATTCCAAAGCTGCTCTCACAGTAACTAGTACAAAACTAACACAAAACCACACCCATAAAAGGGGTGGGGCAATAATGATGACCACACCTATTATTCTTACCTCAACTTCTCTCCTTCGCTGAATGGCCAATGAAAGTTTTCAATATAATAAACATCACTTGGAAAGAAATCTATAATAAATAAATAAATAAATAAATAAAATAAATAAATAAATGAATAAATAAATATTATTACTTACTCAAATTTGCTTGTACTATAATAGTTGCCTGCAATTAATTAATAGTTATTAATAGTTATAAATAGTTATTAATACTGACCAGTAGTGATATTAGATCATCCGATGGCAATGGAACTGGCTCTAATTAGAATAACTATTATTAATTATTAATTAATCATTAATTACCTCCAATTCTAAGTGACGATTTGAAATGATTCTTAACATCAGTTTGTATATTATCCTAAAATGAATTTAAAAATAAATAATTAACCCTCCCTCCCCCTCTCTCACTATGGTCTCCTGTAGACAATATAACTTTCCAATTGGTGTGTTTTGCTGACTCATCGTATTCAACTTCTCGATAGTTTCCTTATAAGGACAGGAATAGTCCACAGGCAGTCCCAGTGCAGCTGGTGTTAAAGTGGACGAAAGTTCTTTACATCTTTCATAAAACATTTGGTTTTCTTTTCGATGCCTTGAGATGATTTTTGAATACACTTTACCATGCAGCTGCGTGACAATGTAACTGAGAGAGGGAGAGAGAGAGAGAGAGAGAGAGAGAGAGAGAGAGAAGGTTGAAGGTCAATTTTTTAAACTTAACTTTACCTTTCTAAAGCTATCCAGATCATTTCTTGAATACGTCTATCATGAACCTTCTTGTCTGACTGATGCTCACGAATATAACTCTAATAAATAATAATAATAATAATAATAATAATAATAATAATAATAATAATAATAATAATAATAATAATAATAATAATAATAATAATAATAATAATAATAATAATAATAATAATAATAATAATATTTTTTAATTATAATAATTATAATAAATTATAATTATTAGTCTTACAGTGTATGCTTGTTTAATGAGGTTCTCAATCCTGCTAGAAGCGTCAGTTAGAAAACCTTCAAGGACCATGTAATTCTCTCGGAACATGTCAATGCGTTTGTCGACTTCACGTTTTATCTACAAAATAAAATTAAAATAATTAAACATCGGAGCCAACTCAATAAGAAAATGTAACTTTAAAAATTTGTAAAAAATCTAATTTTAATCGGAATCAGTTCAAACTTGCTACACAACATAAGTACATGTATATGCATTAGAAAATGTAATAAAAATGCAGAATTTTCTACTTTTCATTTTTGGCAAAATTTGGCCCGAGACCATGTACTACAGGGACTTTTGTCCGATTTTGAAGCAACTTAAAAAATTCGTAAAAAATCCAATTTGGATCGGAATCAGTTCAAACTTGCTACACAACATAAGTACATGTATATGCATCAGAAAATGTAATAAAAATGTAGAATTTTCTACTCTTGATTTTTGACAAAATTTGGCCTGAGGCCATGTACTATAGTACAGGGACTTTTGTCCAATTTTGGAGCAACTTAAAAAATTCACAAAAAATCCAATTTTGATCGGAATCAGTTCAAACTTTCTACACAACATAAGTACATGTATATGTATCAGGAAATGTACTCAATTACTTCAGTGTGTTTCTGGAAGTTAGCCAATAGCTCAAGTTGCTCTTTTAAAGTTCTTTTAGGTACCAACAGCTCATCGTTAGTAACAGTTTTCCGTCTCTTTTGAGATCCCTCCACAAGTGGGCGGTCAATCATTAACATTCGATAGTGCTGAAAGGATCTGTTGTACGCCAGTTCCTCTGAGAGTACCCGTACACAGTAAGAATCGTCTATAGTCTTCAACTCTTTGGACTCAAGCCTCCAAACCTTTCTCTTCCCACTTGTCAGGAGCGACGAATACTCACTAATATAATATAACAATAATTATTAGTATTATTAAGGACTTCCTCACTCTCTGTATAGCTTAGATGGCTCCAAAAGATGAGCAGCTACAAAGTTGTAGCTGATATCAGGAGGAGGAGGGAGAGATGCTGAAATTGGGACACAGACTAGCCAGCAGTCAGACTGTGCCCGCTCGTATAAAGCCAGATACTGAGTCTACATATAAATACCAATAGTTATAGCCAATGTAAGGACGAGTACTCACTTGTAGAGCTCTGTAGAACTCATTATACTCCAAATCATCGGCCGAGTTGTTGGCGGCCATTTTGAATGCTGCAGAGTTAGTCTCCTCCCATTTTATTGATGTTAATTAACTTCCAAGCTCAAAGTGCGTGGGTGTTACAGAGAATTGTAATTGCTGGCAAAATTTTTATTGATGTAATAATAATAATTATTATTGTTATAACACAATAATAATAGTAACAATAATAATAAACAAAAACAAAAAATAACTATAAATAAACAAACCTCAAAACAAATACAAAACTAATCAGTAGCTACAATTCTTAGTATAAACACAATTTGTGATTAAATAAACCTATGAATAAAATATTGCAAAACTGCTACATGAAACTCTGCCTTTGACACCGGGTAACTTGCATTTCTGTCATGTCTATAATAAGATTCTTCACAAATCCTTTCGTAAAAGTTAAAAAAATCACCCTCCTTAATTTTATCCAGGACATCTTTTTTAGTGACACGACTCAAGACTAAATGCTTTAACTGCTTCTTGCTATTGATAACTAAAGCACTACCAAATGCTAAAGTCAATTCTGTATGCTTGCAACGAAGCCAGAAATGAGTGAGATTAGCATATAGTGCTGGATCTTCTGGTAGTTTGATACCTTTGGTTGCTAAACAATTAATAACAAGAATTGAAAGTTTCTGGCACTTCTGAAGAATGCTTTCAAGCCCTTCAATAGATATCAACTTATATGCAGCAAGATTTTTACGTACCAACTTGAATGTAGCATCTGTAGTATATAAAATAGTGATTCTCAGATAGAAAAGAGACTCCAGATTTGAAATAATCGAAAGCAAATGTTCACAAATAAAAAAATCTAACTCTTCAGTAACGTTGCAAAAGTTAACAACATGAAGACTTTTGAGTTTGGTCATTCTCTTAATATGATTGATAACACTTTTCTTTACTGCCAATTCTCTATCAGTTAGAACTCTTGATGGACGTTTACCAGCCTGAGAGGTGGAGGTAAGTGGTGAGAGATACCAACAGTTGACAAACAAATATTTCAAACGCTTCATTCTTGACAAAAGATTCCAAAAGTGCTCCACATCAAACTTGATACTATCCCTGGACCCAGGAGAGAAATGAGACACATCTAATCCTCTTAGTTTGAGGCAGTGTACAGATAATGGAACCATGTAAGCGTCAAGACTATCTGATATAATACTCTCCTTCAAACTGACCTCCAATACATTAGGTGTCTCCTTGACAATCGTACGAAAGGACTCAAGTGATACGATTACAGAAAAAAAATTAAGTATGGTAATGTTAACTCCATATTGACTGGTATAAACTGACAGACCAGGAATGACAGCTTCATCTTTAAAAACAGCATATCGTTGACTAACATCATTCATTGGTGTGATCACATCTTTCATTGTAACTATTAGCTCTCCATTAGCAGTCACAGCAACAGATTCAGAACTATTGGGGCCTATTTCGAGTGAGTACTCGGGTACGTCATAAAAAACAAAGGCCAAAGGTCGGCTAAGCCTCGTATAAGTTGCAAAATAAGCTGAATGAGTTATAGAAGGAAGAGGCTGTCTCCTATACCAATATTCTTTTGTTTCTTTTTTACCATCAAGTGAGATGATGATAAATGTTTGTGGTAAGCAATTGTTTAACAACCATCTCTCAAAAAGTACGGGGCCATCATGCAGGCGAATCGTAAACCATGACAACTTTCCTTAAGTTAGAAAAAATAACAAAATATTCCACAATAATATCTAGCCCACAGCGAATAATAGAGAGGGTTAAGGACTGCAAATGAGGTGAATCTGACAAAATTGTCTTCAGAGCATCGAGAGAAATCTCAAACCCATATATAAAGATTCAAAGTGTGAATGCCCTGGCACGATACAATCATTTTTTGATATCCACTGAATGGTGCCTGTCCCGTTAAACTGAGTGACTGTACATGTGGTTGACATGTTTGAAGGGCCGATTTGAAGAATGGAGCATTTGTCTCATGTGCATCATCAATGAAAACGTTTCTCCACAGATAAGGATCAGAACAAATGCTGTAAAGTCTTCGATTGACTAATTGAAAGGACATCTTATCTCTGATTGACAGCATCATGCATATCTCTTGTATTACCTCATTTGAGAGGGAATCAAACGGGTTTGTATATTTCTCTTGTCCTCCATGACCAGCTAATAAAGGAAGCTGATTCACCACTGATGGATTGATGATAAGAGTTTCTGAGTCGTTGGAATCAACATCAGGATAATCCCTTAATTTCCTTCTTTTAGAGCAAGGTAGATCACTATCTCTGCTACCATCCATTCTCCTCGTTTGCAGTTCTCAGAGTTTTCTGTTTATAAGCAATAAAGCATGCAAGATCGATCCACGTGCTGACTGACGTAGTCTATAATATCTATGGTTTGTGCATGCGCAGTAGTTCTACGGAGAAAACGCATAAAAAAGAGAGTCCTCCTTCCGTTACACTACAAGTATACGGTAGTGCTGGGCGATATTGAAAATTTTGAAACGATACGATATGATATAGTCGGTTTCAGTTGAGTTTGACCGGATGTTTTCATCATCAAAACGTCACGTGTAGCCCCACCCACACGCAAATAAAATGGCTGAAAATTTCATCATACTCCTTTCTTCTTGTTGTAATTTGTTTATTACCCTATTTTGGTCACTGCTAGCCCTGCAATTGACATGAAGGACCTTTGTGCTTGCTATTACCTGAAGAAAGAATCGAGAGATGCAAAATTTCAA